>NC_087223.1:16692346-16717346 GCF_015104395.2 Macrobrachium nipponense | reverse complement strand
GCAGTTAGCATTCATTGTATTAAAAGGAAGAAAAAAGTCTGGAGAGGGAACATATAAGCAAAATAGAGTTCAGAAGCAATATTAAAGAATTCAGTTACATCAAAGCAAAAGGAAATTAGGACATTACCGATGTTGATAAATGTGTCCTTTTTCCTATTTAATTGAGGGGTTATGGGTCGGGGTTTTGGGTAGGGGAGGGTTGAAGGTGGTGCAGAGGTCACCAGGAGGTCACTGGACGGTCGAAAGTAATGTCGAGTCTAGCCCAGGCCCGAAATGGGACCTTTCTTGAATAGAACTACGATTTCTCTCATGTAATGAAATTGACCTCTATTATGATTCCCGTTTTCCGTTGGCCAAGATCCTGGAAGGCAGACTAAACCATTCTTTACCTTTTTGAGTGAATTGTTAAAAAAAAAAAAAAAAAAAATAGTCGACCACTTTTAACTGTCCAACCATGAAAGAATAGTGTTGACACAACGGTCACAGCACCCATAATTAGCGGCCAGTAATTGCCCTATTGAAAAATGGTTATTTGAATGTTAGAGGACATATGGAAGCGAAATATGGCTTGAACGCCATATTGGTAGAAGCAAGAATGGTCAGTGTGTGTGTGTGTGTGTGTGTGTGTGCACTTGCGTATACACAAATACAAAGGACGAGATCTGTGTAGTAGGCGTTTGGAGAAGTATATCTGGATACTTCGTCAATATGGCGATGAACTCGAATACAGTTCTTTATCCCAAATCCATTCTTCTCGGTTTTAGGCCTCAAAGACGGTGAGGTTGGGACTCTACATTGTTGTAAACTTGTAATCAGTCATTTTTTACGCTTCTTTCGTATGTTAGGACGTGCACAAACACACAAACTATATATATTTGTATATATATGCGTGTGTGCATGAAGTTAACAGTAAATGTGAGACATTACGCGGCAAAGTGTTGGAGGAACGGTGTAAAGTTCCCTTGCAACCGCACCTAAGCGCGCAACCACCATCATCACTAAAACAAGAGCCATTTATGCAATTATCTTCATATCTCTCGCTCTGACCTCCACTCGATTTAATAACCAGCATAAAACAAGCAAATGGGCTGGATAACAACACCTTGGTAGCAACGGGCCATTAGTCAAAACGTGGAAAAAAAAAAAACCGTTAGAGTGATGAGCAACCGTTTCCCGCCAACTCGTACTAATGCCTCCCGATATGTTGCCTGTAACCTGAGGGGTTTAGAGCGACTGCAGTTTAAGTCGCTCCAATTCTAGGACTATATTTAATGTAATCAACATATTCGGACTCAATAAAAGACCGTAAAGGACCGTTACAGCTTCACGTCACTTTCATAGTCGGGAATGAACGTGTGTGGGAAGATTTAACGCCTATTAGGATGGTTTTAAAACGTATGTTTTTTTGTATTCAACATGATGGGAATGATTACGGGATGAATGGTAGCAATTTTGTGTGTGCGCAGATGGGTCTAAAGTATATATATATATATATATATATATATATATATATATATATATATATATATATATATATATATATATTTATATATATATATATATATATACGTAATTGTGAGAGGGCTTATAGGCCTAGGTTTGATCCTCGCACACAACCACAGCATAGTATACACAAATGAACTTTATTATTCCCAGAGGTGTGAAGTCACCCGGATTAAACTTATCTCTCCCTGATTTTGTATATCCCAAATTCCGGAATCATATTTCGATATAAATTACTTCGCTCCTAATTTTGTGTTGCCAGCTGGGAATTAGGAATCGAGCGTTGGTCACCTCGCTCGATTTGGAATTTGGAGTTTCCTTGAGTTTTGGATATTCCTGGTTTTGTCGGAATTTTTGAAGTTTGGTCCGTATAAGTGTGAATGATTGTTTATTATTTAATGTTAATGTTAATATGTTAGGTTTATATTTTGAATTCATTTAATTTAATTTTCACAAATTTGAGCTCGAATATTGCTGAATTTTCTCATATAATTGTATTAACGACTGAAGTGAATACAAAGTGTACTTAGTCTGCTACATTTAAATTCTTGTGACTGATTTGGTAATAGTGTTTTTGTGTCCAATAATGACGTGTGTTTTCTAATAATGAATATTTTTATTTTAAGCCTATAAGCACCCAGTGTTTTAGGCCTATAAGCTCATAGTAACTAACTAGATTAGTTATAGGCCTACACCTCACAGTGCTTAGTAATTTTAGTTTTAGGCCTATAATCTCGGTACTTTTTTTTTTAGATTTAAATTGGAAGATTGGTGCAAAAACCTATGCGTGGGTAGGTTGTTTTTCAAAATCATACAGACGTGGACCTCGTTCTTGACGACAAGTGATTCAATTTTGGCAGAGATTGAATGTAATTATGCATATAAGTGACTATTTATTTTTTTGTTGGTGAGACTTTTTGCTGTAGGGGTAGTGCTAGATCTTGGTAACCAAAATCAATAATCAGTCCTGAATCACATTTCAAACTGTTCAACCCCCTAAGTGCAATTAAGTGGAAGTAGATAAGTGACTAGACTTCATATTAGAAGTGTAAGTATAGGACATAAGTGGTAATACTTAAATTAGAAGTCGAAACACATAGCAATAGAAGTTTGGACAAACTCCCCCAACTGTGAAATACGATTCCTCACTTCACAAAACAAAACAAAAAATTTATGAAAACAATTTCCAGAGTAAAAACAACTCGAGAGGACAGACGGCACATGAATAGGCGGTGTTGATCAGCTTGCAAACTGCAGACCTCGGTAAATAAGGGAAGGAATTAGCAGGAGGTGATAACAATGGGTAGATTGAAGAAGAGCAGTAAGTCTGAATGAGAGTGGAAATCAACTGGCGATGCCAATTGGAGAGGTGGAACAATGGCGCCGGTTATGAATGAATTGGAGAATGAGGTGAAACTTGATATTCTTAGTGTAATATATAATAAGAGAGAGAGAGAGAGAGAGAGAGAGAGAGAGAGAGAGAGAGAGAGAGAGAGAGAGTCCCGTATGAATGGTTTGGTTTCACCGGAAGGCGTTTTTAGATTTATTGATGAAAGGATGTTCATCGAGTACTGAACTTTCTCTCTCTCTCTCTCTTCTCTCTCTCTCTCTCTCTCACTGAAGATGCAAGTTCCTTAAGCTCTCATTAGTCAGAATATTCACTCCCCAATCCCCCATCGATTTGAAACCAACCCCGAAGATACACAAAGGTATAAATACACACAAACACCGTCATTCTCCACATCTGCACATTTGCAAGTATTAGAGTTCAATAACACAAAAGACACCCCCGAGGTAATGCTGCAGACGAGATCCAATTGCCAATATCCTAAAGAATACCTCCTCCTCCCTCCTCCTCCTCCTCCCGACCACTTCCAACATTGCCTGGGAAAAGTGCGACGCAGCAGCATCGTGAGCTTCATTTGTTTTGATGGGCGTTTCCCCTGAGGGTTGCCAGACGGCGCTATTATTATAGAGCTTTTACTAATTCTTGGATGAAGTTTCTAGCAAGCCTCTGGCCAATAATGACTCGGAACTCTATCCCTGCTGCCGTGTTCCTTACGCTAGAAACCCTTGTATACTTCGGGATCTGGGCTAGTGAGAGGTATGCAGTTGCCTTAGAAACTTTAATCTTGATGAAGGAACGTTGTTTAGTAGCCCTCAGATGAGTTCCAAGGTCTGATTAAAGGTGGGAGTAAGTCTATAATACACCTTCCATGTCAAAATATAAGTCGTACGAGCATCTTTGGTCACAATGAGACCCTAGACAGAGAGTGAGGACTTTTTCTCAATTTTCCAGCTAAATAAACCCCGTTATTTAATTAGTCTTTCATTTCCAGCGAATCAGACTCGAATTCCAGGCACCATTTTTATTTCCAGATTCTCGATTTCCAGGGCTGGAAAAGTGCACAAATTAGGAAAAGAATTCATCTGGATGTGGCATCAGTTCGGGAGGACCACTTTGGTCTCGAGTGATTCAAAGACTAATGCTTAAGTGGAAAAGACTAATGCTTACATAACTAAGGCTCCGGATCAGGTAACAAAGACTCCTACATTTAATTATGTTTCCTGTAACTGAGACGAATTTGTGCCATCTCTAATTCTTGGAGCATTTTGTTAACATTACAGAGTTAATGTTGATAGATTCAGGAAGTATTGGGAGAAGATTCATCCGATTAGGTCGTGAATTTGTTGAGCAATGTATAATGAGGGTTTTTATCTAAATAGTTTATAGCATTTCAGAGATATATAGATAGATATATGTGGGCTTCTTTAACTGTAATAGCCACAATGACCTTTCAAATTCCCGAGAACACGTATCTGTTAAAAAAGGTAACTACTAGATTATTATATACATGTTTGTGTGTTTGTGTAGTTTATCCTTAATTGATGAATGCAAAAAGCATAACCAAAAGTCTTTCAAAGAGAAGACCTCACACCCAAAACGTCCAAAGCATTAAGCCCCATTACGCAATTCTACCTTTAAAACACCCAAACAAAATCTGAAACTCAACAGATAAATAATTTGACCTTCTCTTTAATGGATCATGGTCCCTTAAAGCTTCCCCCTCTTTATCCTGAAACTACAGACGAGACACGCTCTCTCTCTCTCTCTCTCTCTCTCAGTCTCTCTCTCTCTCTCTCTCTCTCTCTCTCTCTCCTTTCCACAATTGCATTTATATTAACCCTCCTTCTTCGTTCTGTGCTCGAAGGTATTAACTCTGTGCGTCGCTCTGCAGAGGGGGACGGGGATTGCTAATAGTGTATAGAATAGTCGTCGAAGTCTGGTAAAGATTGTGTGTGCCTTGTGCAATCTTTAAGTTAATATATATATATATTAAATTATTATTATTATTAGGTTTATCTTTGACTTCTAATTATACCTCAAAGTAACATTACAAGCAATTCAGGTAATGTATAAAAACAACATTGGTTAATGAATGCACTAAGCAGTGTGAGTCACAAACAGCAAACAACCGAAGCCATTAACGGAGGCTGATACCCAGAACGAAAACGGCTAATGAGGTTCCTCAAGGTTGTCTGCTGCGACCTACTGTGTTTTGTCTGTGTCCGAGATCTGTCTGAATGATTTCAGAGTTGCCTAGGAATGGCCAAACCCAAGTGCTAAGAACCGTGGGAGGTTATTCGGCACTGAAAGGAACTCGAGAGTTAAAAGGTTTGAGAGGTGTAACAGAAGGAAAACCCCACAGTTTGCTCTGTGAAGCAATTGTTAGAATATGATTGGAGGTATAGTAAAATGAATGAAAGATGTTGCTGCTAACGGCCGAAGAGACTGCAAAGAACTTTACGCGATGCCTACTGTGTAACCGCTTGAGGAGCACTGACGGCAGTACCCTCCTATGGGAACAGTTGCCTAGGCAAAGGAGACAAGAAACATTCATAATCAGATTCTTACAGTTGTAAATATGGACTGCTTTCTACTCATGAACTCAACTTTCATTAAATATTTGGATTCATTTTCTATTGAAAGCCTTGATATCTGAAATGGAAAATAAGATACTGTACAATGGTATTTATACGATCTCACATTTGTACGTTATGTCTAGTCAGCTCTTGGAAAGGTTTACCACCTCACACCTCGATTTTCTTGATCAGTAGCCATCAAGGAAAGACATGACTGGTCAGCTCTTGGAAAGGTAAACCATTTCTGATTGCCACTCCCCACAGTCCACAAAACTTCCAGTCATCAAAGCTGGAGTTGCAATAGGCTTTATGAGCTTGTTAGCAGAAGCCAAGGGTCACCAGTGTGGCCTGAAAATCCCATGACGGAAGGGGTAAATACTCACGAAGTTTTAATTCCTTGAACGAAGTGGTAAACAGGGAAGGCGTCCCTCTCGTAATGGCGCTCTTGCTCTCCTGAGTGTTTGTTTCTGTCTAGACTTTAATTAAGATCAACAACAGCTTTTAACGCTGCCTCTTTGCATAGTAATGTTTCTCGGCTATGTCGGGTTAATTCGCTTATTTCACCGACCTTGCTAACTGAAATGGGTCTTTTAACGTAATACTCTCTGTACTTGGAAGTCGTCAGTTGAAGATATTATTGAATGGTTTTTGTGTATTATAGTATGTAATTGTAATAGCCACAATACCCTCTTAACTTCTCAATTTCTTTGTTTTCCGTTTTGGATATGCTTGTCACTACAAATCCTCAAGATCCACTTCCAAAGACATATGAAGAAATCATGATGTCCGGAGCGGGGGAAACGAAACCACAATACCATAATTATTGATGAGGTCACCTTGCTGACCTGACCATGGAAATTCAATGCACACACACACATATATATGTATATACACAACACACCATACACAGTGTACACCTAATTATAAGAAATAAATAACGCCAAACTGCATGTGTATATATATATATCTATATATAATATATCTATATATATATCTATATATATATATATATATATGCATGAGTGTGTGTGTGTGTGTGTATGTATATATATGTATAATATAGTATATATCTATATATGTATATATGTGTCTATATATATATATATATATATTAGATATATCTATATCTATATATATATATATATAAAATTTATATATATATATATATATATATCATATATATATATATATATATATAGTATATATATATATCTAATAAAAGGAGCCCATAAAAACACCAAAATATAGAGAGAAAATACTATATTTCAGAGACTGCTGTCTCCCTCTTCAGGTAGATGAAGGAGAAAAGGTTTACAGAAAAGGTGGTTATTTATACCAAGAGATCCATCCCACAGGTAAGCCAATTTTTAGGTCACTCCTGCTGATAATTTTCCTTTAATCTTCTTAAAGCGTTGGTTGAATGAAAATGGTGTGATCACATCTGAATCCCATGCTCCTTTTGAGATGTTTATTACCCTGCCTTTCTTTAATTAATGCCGATTCCAGCATTTGACTCTTGTACCGGCCAGTTGCTGCTATAAATTATACGTGACAAATTCCAGTTTATTCTATGGTTATGTTTCATTTATATGGTTGAAAATAGCTGAGTTCTGTTTGTCCATACCTAACTGACCGTTTTGGTTGTTGTAATTATCTGGGCTCCTTTTATTAGATGGAATTCTGTTGTAACAGAACATTTTTACCAGTCATATATATAGTATATATATATATATATATATATATATATATATTATTATATATACTATATATATATATATATATATATATAATATATATATATATATAATATATTAGTGTACCCATATTCCCAGGAACTCATTGTACATACATACATTTTACTCAGAACTCATTGTACATACATACACATATACATATATACCTATACATACAGCGCACCACTCATTCCAAGACCACCCTCGACTGAAGAAGTCCCTCGCCACAACACACGAACCCAGATAGTAACTAATTATGGCAACATCTTCCCTCCCGTGTCCTGAATCCCCACGATACCTGCCAACTTGGAGTTGCGTTTGCGAGACGAGGAAATTGTTTAAGGTTGGTAAAAGGACGACAACAATTTTCGCTCTCCCCTGCGAGAGTGGGTTTTGGGCCTCGTTGCGACCAATAGTGGGATCGCTGAAGGTGGGGAGGAATGTTGTGAATTGTTATTGTTGTTTTTGTTTATTGACTCATAGGATGCTCTGATAGGGTTGTTTTGAGATCCTGCAAGTGAGGAGCGCTTTGCATTATTATTATTGGTTTTATTGAAAATAATGGTTTTCAGCCATTTTTTTCAACAAAGCCTGTATTAATGAAGGTCTTTTTCCATCATATTAATATTATTATTATTATTATTATTATTATTATTATTATTATTATTATTATTATTATTATTATTATTATTATTATTATCTCATAGTAGCATGAGACAAAAATGGTGAGGAAACCCATTATTATTATATATATATATATATATATATATATATATATATATATATATATATATATATATATATATATCTATATCACACATATCCACAGGTGAAAAATAAGAGACAGGGTGTAGGTCTGACCGGTTTCGGCTTTATTTGTCAATGGCTTGAAAATAAAGCGAAACCGGTCAGGACCTACACCCTGTCTCTTATTTTTCACCTGTGGTTATGTGTGATAAACGAATCACCACGGAGCCTTGGGTTAAAAACAATTTTTGTATAAATTTTTGCACCATTGAGCCATGGGTTAAATTTTTGTTTTTATTAATTTTTGCACCACTGAGCCATGGGTTAAAAACAATTTTGTATCAATTTTGCGCACCACTGAGCCATGAGTTAAATTTTTAAAATGAATTTTTTGCACCACTGTGCCATGTGTTTTTTTTTTTTTTAAAATTTTTTTTTTTTTTTTTATCAATTTTCGCACCAATGAACCATGGGTTAAAAAAATATTTTTAATAAATAAAATTTTTGCACCCATTGAGCTATGGGTAAAAAAATATTATTAATTTTTTATTAATATTTTGCAACACTGAGCCATGGGTAATAAAGTGATTTATCACATTTTTGCAAACTTGAGGTGTTGGTAGCAAATCATCTATGAGAAATTTTTTTGGTAACATTCAGCCGTGGATAAAAAAACTATTTATCAATATTTTTCCAACATTCAACACTGTATTTCCTTTTTGACTGATATGATACCCCTCTGTAGCGATCTTAAAGTTGATCCTGAAGTGGAAGAAAAAGGGTGGTTGGGCTGAGTGATTTTAATGCAAAAGTTATTATTGTAAAGCAAATTCTTTGTTGCCAGTTCTGGAGTGCTTGAGTGGAATTTGCGTGTGTGTGTGTATGTGTTTAACCTAATTTAAACATATACCCCGCTCACAAAAAAAATTCAAAACGCTCACAAACACAAAAAGCGTGAACCCAAAGCAGTCTTGCATTCGCACAAGCTTAAAAAAGACTGTGAATAATAAAATAAAAATGCTAAAAACAAACAAAAGATGAAAGACTTAACTTGGATCAAACAGCCAGAGAGCATAAATTATTCTTTCTGTTTTCCTCTGTTTCAGCGAGTTTCCAAAAAACAGCTGTTTAAGCTCCCACGTGAATCAGTGAATAATGTATTTGGGATGATAGACCTGTGTATCTTTTTATCCTCTGAATTAAAGGCAAAATATGACTGGTTTGTTTGTCGTGTTCTTTGGTGGGAAGTTTGAGGACAATTGAAATAAATGTGTTGGAGCTGGGTGAGAAAAATTGTGTTGCAAAGGTGCTAAAGGTGTTCCATCTTGTTTACATAAATATAAATGAAACACATGATACAACACACACACACACACACACACACACACACACACACACAACACACACACATATATATATATATATTATATATTATTAATATATATATTAAATAAAAAAAAATAATTTATATATATATATATATATATATATATAATTATTCAAACTGACTTTACATTTAGTTAAAAACCTAAAAGCATCCTCCCTACAGATGTGGTAGCTTCATAAGGCATTTGTTTTTACAGGTGTCATCTATGTAGTTCATTTGGGACAAGGATGGGTATTATAGGAGAGAGAGAGAGAGAGAGAGAGAGAGAGAGAGAGAGAGTCATGAGCACAAATGTTGAATCTCCTTTTGAAATCGAATCGGAAATTGGGTTACTCTAAAACCTTCCCAGATTCCTACTAGGAATACAAATGAGAAAACACTACATGCCATTTTAGTATTTACTCTTCATTCCTAATCAATCATTCTTCTCTCCCTTCTTCCCCCCCCACGCCCCAAATTTCTTAACGAATCTACAACATCCCTTGCAACTGCACGAGAGCAATTCCCGGAAACTTATCAATAACGACTCAAGATTTCCTCTTCATCAGCCATCTGCAACAACTGCAATATTTCTGTTGCAACAATTACCTCTCGACCTTTGACCTTTTGAGGACGTAAATTACTTAAGACTCTCTCTCTCTCTCTCTCTCTCTCTCTCTCTCTCTCTCTCTCTCTCTCTCTCTCAGTGATAAACCAACTGAGTGTCTCTGTTGACATCAGTAGTTCTGCACATGGTAGTTACTCAAGTGCTGTAGTTTACTGGAGGATAAAATGTGGTAGGGTTGCAACTTCACTCCAAATATTAGCAAATGGGGAGAGGTTATTGAAGAGCAGATATATATATATATATATATATATATATATATATATATATATATCATATATATACTTATATATAAACAACCACGCCCACACAAACACACATACATACACATACACACACACTCAACCACACACACATGCAACTGGGAAGAAAAGTTACCATTTGTTCTGTTAGCTTTAAGGTTTGGCGCGAATGACACTACAGGATTTAGTCCTTTCGAGCTGGTTTTCAGTCACACCGCTAAAGATCCTTTGGAAACGTTGAAATGTAATTTAATGCTTAAAGAGGGTAGGAGAAGACTACATAACTAATCTAGTAGTTATAAAAACAAATTAAGAGATGCTTGGCAACTACCGAAGGAGAACGAAAGTGAAAGTCAAGGGTAGGGGGACTACAGAAACACATGATCTCAGTTTTTGTGTGGGAAATAAAGTTTTAGTATTAGTCGAGAAAGAAGTCCCGTTTTATCTTATAAGTTCGAAGGTCCTTTTCAATTCAGAGAAGAGGGGAAATCCAAATTATTCAATTGATATGGGTAAGAGTAGAGTAGAGCAAAGTGGATGCATGTTAACTTGCTTCTGAATTATAAAGAACACCCCGTGCCGTGGCCACCGCCCGTGTCCGTAGTAACTGTGTCACAGAGAGGAGTTAGTTTTGAGAAAAACTCAGATTACTTAGAATTTTCAAGTTTTTGATCAGAGTTCAGAAAAGGAAAAAGAGGAAAGGATAATGTTATAGCTGATAGCCTCTCTAGAGCTTTACCGAACGAGTAGCCTAATGACCATTTTCTGTTTTGGCTCGAGTGGGTGAGTGAATGGAGAACTGTGCGTGTTTAGCTAGGGTAAAGCTTGATGCAGAATTGTTCCCCTGCTGTTTGATTGCGTTGTTTCTTAAAAGAAATATAAAATCAGTTCATTTCATTGTTTTTTTTTGCTTTTGGGGGAATGTGGTCATGGTAATCGCTCTATAGCAAGGAATTAAATAGTAAAGGAAATGAAAATGCACTTTCTTCAAGTAGGTCTGCAGCAAAGAGGCATTCTGCACGTGTTGGAAGCGCCTGTTCTCCTGATTGTTCTAGGATAGTCAGGAGGGATATGGAACTCAACAGGCGCCGACATGTCGTTAGGAACGCCGCGATTTATGATGCAACATTTCGTCTAGACCCTTTTAAAACACTCGTGTCGTCTCGGGAGTCTGTGACGTTCGCTGGTAGGCCCCGCCCCCAAATCACCATATAAATACGACTGACGAAGTCGGAGAGAGTAGAGATCAGCAGAGATCATCAGTGAGAGATCACCAGAGAGAGCAAGAGGAGAAGGAACAGACGAAGGATAAGAGAGGAAGGCGCACAAGAGTTTGGTCGGATTCGGGTCAAGTCGTAATGAAAATAATTGCTAGCCAGTTTTGCAGCTGTCGGAATTCAATGCTAGAAGCGATGGCCTCACAAAGGAGAGCTGTAGAACTTCAGACGTCTTCTTGACTCCACACTGCAGAAAGCAATGTCTATTCTTGATACTCGAAGGGCAGGTTACTCCTCAAAACCAGCTTGTAGGACGTTTCTTCTTTGTAGGCTTTGCTCAACGTCGGAAAATCAGGGAGTGGACGACAGAAATTTTCCGACGTTGAGCAAGCCTTCAAAGAAGAAACGTCCTACAAGCTGGTTTTGAGGAGTAACCTGCCCTTCGAGTATCAAGAATAGATATTGCTTTCTGCAGTAGAGAGTCAAGAAGACGTCTGAAGTTCTACAGCTCTCTTTTGTGAAGCCATCGCTTCGAGCATTGAATTTCGACAGCTGCAAGACTGGCTAGCAAGTATTTTCATTACCTCACTGTTTCCCCAGTAAGATTTTACTTTTGTTATGTAAAAAGGAGAAACCATTCTGCATTTATCTTTGCTAGTAAGCTTGTAAATAAACTTTTGTTCTGTTTGTGTTTCTTTCTATATTCATATCCCCAGTTTCAACTGATGGTGTTGAAATCTTTTTGTTTATTGTATAACGAATCTGTAGTGGACCTCTCGGGGTTCGTGACAATTAGTTAAGAGTCTCTCTCTCTCTCTCTCTCTCTCTCTCTCTCTCTCTCTCTCTCTCTCAGTAATAAACCTACTGAGTGTCTCTGTTGACATTAGTAGGGAGTTCTGCGCATGGTAGCTACTTAAGTGTGGGAGTTACTGGAGGATAAACGGTAGTGGGGCTTAAAACTTGACTAAAATAATATCAAATGAGGAGAGGTTATTGGAGAGCAGATATATATATATATATATATATATAGATATATATATATATATATTATATATATATATATATATGTATAACATTTGAACAGCAAATACAAATAAAAAACTATTAGTCACAAAATTACGAAAAAAAAAAAACTTTTTTCGTAATTTCGTAAACTAATTCTAGTTAGTGTTCGTTGTTCATTTGATGTCTTTTTAACATTTTCACTGATGGTTTTAGTAACACAAGTAGTTTTATTGAAACATATATATATATATATATATATATATATATATATATATATATATATATATATATATATATACATATACACATATATACATATATATATATATATATATAATATATATACACATATATATATATATATATATAAATATCTATATATATATATATATATATATAATATATTGATATATATATATATATATATATTTATATATATATGTGTGTGTGTGTGGGTGTTTCCGTGTGTATGTTGATTTCTTGTCGAAACGAAGACACGCAAACACACTCACACATAATAATGATATAAAAAAATAAATGGTATAAGCCACGAAGGAAAGATAAACAACGGAGTTTCTGCAAGATTCAGTTGTACATATATATAATATATATGTGTGTGGGTATTTCATGTCACAAAAAGCACCCAACACACACGACACGTGATCTCGTGTGAATGTGGTTACAATCGTGTGTGTGTGTATCAAACAAGAAATCAACACAAACGCACACACATACGTACACACATGCAACCACACACATATACATGTGTGTGTGTGCTGATTTCTTGTTCCACATATACACACAGATATTATACATATATATGTGAGTGGGTTTGTGTGTGGGAATTTTATTTCACAAAACCACCCCACACACCCACACACACAAGTGTAACCACATTTACACGTGACTTGTCCATTCCACCTGTGGTGACGTGGCAATGGACAAATCACGAATTTGGTTGCAATCATGTGTGTGGGAGGTTTTGTGACATGAAACCCATTCCCACACACACAAACACGCACCTATATATTTATCATATGTGTGTGTGTATATGTGTGTGCGTGTCTTGATTTCGCAAATTAACAACACATGCACACACGCACACACATGCACAACACACACACACACACACACATATATATATATATATATATATATATATATATATATATATATATATATATATATATATATATATGCGTGTGTGTTTGTTCATTTCTTGTCGAAATCGAGACGCCCAAACACAGACACACACAGACACATACACACACGCACGCATATATATATATATATATATATATATATATATATATATATATATATATATATATATATATATATATATATATATATATATATATGTGTGTGTGTGTGTGTGTGTGTGTGGTCTGTGTTTGCATGTCTTGATTTCAACAAGAAATCAACAAACACTCACACACATATACATGTGTGTGTGTGTGTGTGTGTTGATTTCTCGTCACAGAATCTTAAGCCACAAATACTGTTTCATGTCGAGTCCCATATAACCCATGGGAAGAACTGGCACCCGAGGGGGATTATAATCGAAGTGCCCCGGGGGAGGCACCTATGAATTATAATCCCCCTTGGGTGAAAGTTATTCCCAAGGTAGAGGGGATTTGATATGAGTCGAAACTTGTGACATATTTGGTTTGTGTGTGTATGAGTATTCTTCACATACACACAAGTGACTTTTGTTGTCATGTAACATATTAAGCTACAAATATTGTCCAATACCGAGTTCCTATGCTTGGGGATAACTAACACTTCAGGGGCGGGAATTACATTTTAGTGCCTGGGGGGAGGCACTTTGCCAGTTGTAACTCCCCTGGGGGGGGGGGAGTTTATTCCCCAAGGCTTCTGGAACTCGATATTGAGCGATATTTGATGCTTAATAATTGTGTGACCCATTTTTGCGTTAAATATCGTATAACTAAGAATTCCCATTACTTGGAAAGAACTTACATTCCAGAGAATTACGATCAAGTGCTGGGGGAGAGACATGAGTTGTGATTCCCTTGAGTGGAAGCTATTCCCAAGGTGAAGGGAACTTGATATCGAGCGATATTTCCTTCTGCTTGGAGAGAACTCACACTCCAGGGAATTATAATCAAGTGCCTGGGGGGAGACACTCACTGATTGTAATTCCCATTGAGTGGAAGCTATTCCCAAGGTGAAGGGAACTCCATATCGAGCTATATTTTTTTGGATCACAGACAAACTTAGTCACAAAATCCCATTCTACATAAAAAATGAAGCAAACACAAAACACTTTTTCTGTACACTTAGCTTATTTTTTTTTATTTTTTTTTTTAACAGTTTTGCATTTTTTTTTCTTTTTTGGTGGGGCTATTACTATCCCAAATTTTTCTGTTTTTTTCTATAATCACTATACTAGATCACTTATCACTAATTTTTTTTTACACTTTTCCATTTTGTATTTTTTAGGGATTTTTTATAATTTTTAATTTTTTTTGTTTTTTTTAATGGGAATATCACTATCCCACCTTTTCTGTTTTAACTATATCATAAACTAAAACAAGCTTATAACTAATTTTTTTACACTTTTTCTTTTTTGTAATTTTTAGGGATTTTTTTATAATTTTGAATTTTTTTTTGGTGGGGATATCACTATCCACCTTTTCTGTTTTTGGCCATAAAAACTAAACTAAACATTAAGTCAATTTTGGCACAACATGGACACTAATTCCTGTTCCTTGAGCTCTCCAATACAATGCTCTTAGCCAACTTCTTCCTGTGACAGAGACCTTCGTCCTTTCTTGACCTCAGAAGAAGTCGCCCAAAGTTAATCCTCTGAGAGTCCTTCGGTGTACCACGTCGGGTTTCTTCTTCTGTCCTTTCGTCTTGACAATTTCCATGGCCTCTTTAAAGAAGGCAACTGCGTCCTCTTCTTCCCTCGGATGGTGCAGATTTTGGAGGCCTCGTCCTTCCAAGGGCTGTGGAAGGTGACCTTGTGGTCAGTGGTCATCCTCCTGATGTTCTGTCCTCCTATCCCGATGACCATGGCTCGTTCCTTCCTGTCGAGGATGATTCTGTACTGGCCCTCTCCTACCTTGGTCAAGCCTTGGATAATTTCCTGCTCGGGAAATTCTTTCGTCCATTTCGTCTTTGAGCAATAGGCTTCATGGGCGTCCCTGACATCTACGCAGGCCTTCTCAACGTCGATGAACGACGCCTTGTATCATGATAAAGTTGTCCGTTTTATTGTTGACGTTGATCCTGACTTTGTTGTCCTTCTCGATCTTCCTCAGGTTATCACCATTGCGGCCGACTAGAAGACCTTACGCTGAGCCTCGACACCAAACGATACTTGCCTGGGCCAACTATGCTCAATCCTTCAGTCTTGATATCAGAACTTCTTACTTTGAGCTCTTCTAGGATGAACCGGAGGTGGTCGTAGGCTTTTTTGACCTGTTGCAGATCTCCTCCCAAAAATCCAATTTCCCTTTGGTCATCTTCCTTTGGGAGAACCAGGTTCACTTTGAACAGGACCTTGATTTCCTTAGCCTCTTCTCCGTTGAGGGCAAGAAGGTGGCGTCTGCTCTCAAGGCCCAAGTTGAATTCGTACCAATTTAAGCCCACGAGTTTCAGGTCGTTTTCCGTGGGCCAGTTCTTGATGTTGTCAATCATTTCCGATATTACCTTCTCAGCTTTTTGGGCTTTGTCGAGTGGGCCAAATATACCGATGTAATCTCGCTCATCATTTGGTCCGGGAGGTATATGGCCACATCTAGTTCCCTAATGAGCTTCCTCAGGGTTTATCTCATGTGGTCCTTTTATGGCCTTCCTAAACTCCTGATCAGAAGCATGACAAAATCTTCTTTCCCAACAGCGAAAAGCGTTTTTGACACTTTGGTAGTTCATTTCAAGTCGAAGATCTTATCTACTCTGAATATGATCTCTTTGAAGACCTTCTAACAACATTCTTTTTAGGCCCTATAAGCTGAACTGTCCTCGATCCATCATTCCGGACGTTCATCACGACTCCGTGGTCATTCCTGGCCATTTTGGCGAATTTTCCTCCTCTGCCAATGATCTTTCCAAAGTCAAGGTCCTTCTCGCACACAAAGGAGAAGGTTTTGCCTCTGGAGTGTTTGAGAGGTCCACATCGTTTGGGTAGCGTAGTTTTCCAGTTACTTCTTCTTGGGCCAGGTCGTCCTGTTTTAGTGGGATTAAGAGGGCCAGTTTGTTTCATTTTAGAGTCATCCACAGGGCCACCAATCTTCTCCTCAGGAAGAATCTTCGGCATGTTAGCTTCCTCAGTCATTACTATAGATTCTTCAGGACCACGAGCCTGCTCCTCTTCATGAGGAGGAACAGTTTCTTCTTTTTCGTCTTTACTGATGCTTCCTTCTGCAACTTCTTTCCTGGTTTCCTCTGTCTCTATTTTGTCTTCTAGCTGATTGTCGAAGTTCTCTACCTGGACATCTTTTAGTTCTTGATCTGTCGAACTGATGAATTCTTCTGGATCAGGAAGATGCAATCTCTCTTCAGTCACCTCCTCCTTCTCCTCTTCCTCTTCATCTTCCTCTCCAGACTTTATTATCCTCTTCTTTTTCAGTCTTATGAGAGTCCTCTTCTTCAGCCTTAGGAGAGTCCCATTTCTTCTGCCTTGGGCAAAGTCCTCTTCGTCTGGGTCAGGCAAGTCCTCTTCGTCTGGGTCAGGCAAGTCCTCTCTTTCGATCTCAGTTGCATCGTTATTTTCTTCTTCGTCCATTTCCTTTGCCTCAGTCTCTTTCTCTAAGTCTCGCCTATTCTCTTCTTCTGGCTCAACTACGTCTTCTTTTCCAACTCTGTCACATCAATATCCGTTTCAGTCGAGATCTTGTCTGGCATCTTCTTTAGCCCTTTGGCCAAGAGCATTGTAATGCGAATCCAATCACAGGAACACTTCAGGCCAAAACATAAATTTAAACAGGTTTCGAAGAACCTCCTCTGATGTGGAGCCCTTGATGGCGTTCCTCACCAAGGCTTGCAAACGTCCATCGCAGGCCGAGAGAGAAGGTTCCTCATATTTAACAAGAGATGATAATCCAATATAGTCCAGGACGGAGTGCAGAATGCGGCGCACTCTGTTCTCCCTCCTGAAATCCAATAGGTTTTGACGAGCAACACTACAACAATGAAACTCTGCTCCAAGAGGCAGTTTCTCCAGGTGACACCGCCCGCCATAACAATCTTGAAGCCAATAAAATCATTCCGGCTACGAAAGCTGGGGAGTGCGTGCTTTCAAGAAAACTTGAGAAATCATTGTGATAAATGATACCGTTACAGACACCTCTTCTCAAGCGTTAGTTTTTTTATATGCCACCGCGATTTTTTGTGGGGACTTCCGGATCCTGTGCTTCCCTGAAGAATGGGGATTCCCGGAGCCTCCACCAGACTGGCTCTTGGTAGACCTTCAGAATTGTGTTCCTTGGAGACTGGGGATTCCCGGAGCCTCTACCACACTGGATCTTCCGAGGTCTTCAGACTACGTTCCCTGCAGCCTTCGGATCAGGCGTTCGTCAACTTCCTTCAATATGGATTCGGAGCAGCATCCTGGCTTCAGGGGGGGGGGGAGAATCAGGGAGTCTTCAAGGACTGCATGGCGTCCTTTGAGTTGACACATCATCTGAGGACTCAACTGTGTTTTCCTATTATGTGTTTTTTTATACTTCACCATGAAAATTCTTTTGCTTTTCCTTAATATTTCCCCTTTTTCTGAAAAACTCGAAAGATTTATTTTGATTATACTTTAGGTTTTATTTAGTTAATTCATCTCAATTTTAGCTGCTGTGGCTTCTGAGTTATAAAGTACTATGACCGAGTCTTTAAATTGGGTCAAAAGTTAACGAATCTTATACATTTAATCAATTCTTTCCAGATGAAATGAGTTTATTTTTCTTGAAGTATGTTTAGACATTCATGTATGTATGTATATGGTAAGGAATGAAATTTGTGGATGGAAAAATAATTCATGCATATAGTTCTTGAAGGTTATATGTATTCATGTTTGGATGTATGTATGTACAATGAATTTAATTCCTATATGAAAATGTTCATGCATATGTTTTTCTTGAAGTGTGTGTATGTATTCCTGCACATATGCATGTTCAAATTATTTGAATTTATGCATGAAGATATCCATGAATATAAATCTTGAAGCGAGAGTGTTTGGTTTGGTGTATATGTATATTAGAGAAATACAATATACGTACAAAACATCCATGCATATAGTTCTTGAAGTGTGTGTACATATTCATGTATACGTTTCTTTGTATATGTACATGAGGTATATACAAGGAATTAAGTGTCATGAAAATATTACAGCAGATTTCTGTAATGTGTTTCTTATACTCTAACCAATTCTTTTTTTATGTTAATTAGTTTATGTCATATTTCCGTACTATGCGTGAAGCATTTAGCTGGTTTATAATAAAATAATAATAATAATAATAATAATAATAATAATAATAATAATAATAATAATAATATATGGGGCAGAGGAAATACCATCAGCTTCCTCAAAAATACAATGCCGCAACTGGAATACAATACTTACAAGCTCTGGAATAAGACTAGCAGAGGTTAATATCAGGAGAGGGATCTTCCAGGGCGACTCACTGTCCCCAACTACTCTTCGTAGTAGCCATGATTCCCATGACAAAAGTACTACAGAAGATGGATGCCGGGTACCAACTCAAGAAAGAGGCAACAGAATCAACCATCTGATGTTCATGGACGACATCAAGCTGTATGGTAAGAGCATCAAGGAAATAGATACCCTAATCCAGACTGTAAGGATTGTATCTGGGGACATCAGGATGGAGTTTGGAATAGAAAAATGCGCCTTAGTCAACATACAAAAAAAGGCAAAGTAACGAGAACTGAAGGGATAAAGCTACCAGAGGAGCAACATCAAACACATAGATGAGACAGGATACAAATACCTGGGAATAATGGAAGGAGGAGATATAAAAACACCAAGAGATGAAGGACACGATCAGGAAAGAATATATGCAGAGACTCAAGGCGATACTCAAGTCAAAACTCAACGCCGGGAATATGATAAAAGCCATAAACACATGGGCAGTGCCAGTAATCAGATACAGCGCAGGAATAGTGGAATGGACGAAGGCAGAACCTCCGCAGCATTGATCAGAAAACCAGGAAACAAATGACAATACACAAAGCACTACACCCAAGAGCAAATACTGGACAAGACTATACATAACGAAAGGAAGGAGGGAGAGGACTACTAGTATAGAGGACTGCGTCAACATCGAAAACAGAGCACTGGGGCAATATCTGAAAACCAGTGAGACGAGTGGCTAAAGAGTGCATGGGAAGAAGGGACTAATAAAAGCAGACGAAGACCCAGAAATATACAGAGACAGGAGAAAGACAGAAAGAACAGAGGACTGGCACAACAAACCAATGCACGGACAATACATGAGACAGACTAAAGAACTAGCCAGCGATGACAATTGGCATGGCTACAGAGGGGAGAGCTAAAGAAGGAAACTGAAGGAATGATAACAGCGGCACAAGATCAGGCCCTAAGAACCAGATATTTTCAAAGTACGATAGACGGAATAACATCTCTCCATATGTAGGAAGTTGCAATACGAAAAGTGAAACAATAATCACATAGCAAGTGAATTGCCCGGCACTTGCACAGAACCAGTACAAAAAGAGCATGATTCAGTAGCAAAAGCCCTCCACTGGAGCCTGTGCAAGAAACATCAGCTACCTTGCAGTAATAAGTGGTACGAACACCAACCTGAAGGAGTGATAGAAAACGATCAGGCAAAGATCCTCTGGGACTATGGTATCAGAACGGATAGGTGATACGTGCAAACAGACCAGACGTGACGTTGATTGACAAGGTCAAGAAGAAAAAGTATCACTCATTGATGTCGCAATACCATGGGACACCAGAGTTGAAGAGAAAGAGAGGGAAAAAATTGGATAAGTATCAAGATCTGAAAATAGAAATAAGAAGGATATGGGATATGCCAGTGGAAATCGTACCCATAATCATAGGAGCACTAGGCACGATCCCAAGATCCCTGAAAAGGAATCTAGAAAAACTAGAGGCTGAAGTAGCTCCAGGACTCATGCAGAAGAGTGTGATCCTAGAAACGGCACACATAGTAAGAAGAGTGATGGACTCCTAAGGAGGCAGGATGCAACCCGGAACCCCACACTATAAATACCACCCAGTCGAATTGGAGGACTGTGATAGAGCAAAAAAAAAAAAAAAAAAAAAAAAAAAAAAAAATAACAATAATAATAATAATAATAAGGAGGGAGAGGACTACTAAGTATAGAGGACTGTGTCAACATCGAAAACAGAGCACTGGGGAGGCAATATCTGAAAACCAGTGAAGACGAGTGGCTAAAGAGGTGCATGGAAGAAGGACTAATAAAAGCAGACGAAGACCAGAAATATACAGACAGGAGAAAGACAGAAAGAACAGAGGACTGGCACAACAAACCAATGCACGGACAATATATGAGACAGACTTAAAGACTAGCCAGCGATGACAATTGGCAATGGCTACAGAGGGGAGAGCTAAAGAAGAAACTGAAGGAATGATAGCAGCGGCACAAGATCAGGCCCTAAGAACCAGATATGTTCAAAGTACGATAGACGGAAATAAAAACATCTCTCCCATATGTAGGAAGTGCACAATACGAAAAATGAAACCATAAACCACATAGCAAGTGAATGCCGGCACTTGCACAGAACCAGTACAAAAAGAGGCATGATTCAGTGGCAAAAGCCCTCCACTGGAGCCTGTGCAAGAAACATCAGCTACCTTGCAGTAATAAGTGGTACGAGCACCAACCTGAAGGAGTGATAGAAAACGATCAGGCAAAGATCCTCTGGGACTATGGTATCAGAACGGATATGGGAAATGCCAGTGGAAATCGTACCCATATCATAGGAGCACTAGGCACGATCCCAAGATCCCTGAAAAGGAACCTAGAAAAACTAGAGGCTGAAGTAGCTCCAGGACTCATGCAGAAGAGTGTGATCCTAGAAAAGGCACACATAGTAAGAAGAGTGATGGACTCCTAAGGAGGCAGGATGCAACCCGGAACCCCACACTATAAATACCACCCAGTCGAATTGGAGGACTGTGATAGAGCAAAAAAAAAAAAAATAATAATAATAATAATAAATTCATATATATATATATATATATATATATATATATATATATATATATATATATATATATATATATATATATATAGTATATATATATATATATATATATATATATATATATATATATATTATATATATATATATATCATATATATATATATATATATATATATATATATATATATATATATATATATATATATATATATATATGTATATATATATATATATATATATATATATATATATATATATATATATATATATATGTTGTCACAAATCTACAACTGACAGAACATTATTAAAGACCGGAAGACTTCTATTCAAAGCCCCATTTCTTCTGAATGAACGACGCTTCAGAGATTAAGAAAAAAGAGGGCCGCCACTGCAGGGGGTTGTTTTAATTGCCCTATTTAACCTCTGGCCCTGAGAAATCAGGGATGAAACCCACACAGAAAAAAAAACTGGAAGTTTATTTTTTTTTTTTTTATGGAAGTTTGTAAACTTACATCGACGAAGCTTCTGTTGAAGGAATTTTACAATTCTTGCTATTAGTCTTTTTGGTTTATTTCTAGCTATTTGAATATCTAGTTTTAGAGAGAGAGAGAGAGAGAGAGAGAGAAAGAGATAGAGAGAGAGAGAGAGAGAGAGAGAGAGAGAGAGTAGAGTGAGAGAGAGAGTCTACTTGAAATATGATGTAATGCACGTTCTCAGCTTTGCTCTGAAATTATATAAAAAAAGAAATAATTAACCAAAGTAATATATTTCAAAAAGGGATCAATGTCTTCTCTCTCTCTCATCGATCTCTCTCTCTCTCTCTCTCTCTCTCCTCTCCTCTCTCTCTGCTTTCTTACATCATAGAATGACAAAATCCCAACAATTGCAAAAGTTGCAAAGCATCTGATGCACCTCTCGTATACGTCTATGAACTTGAGTCAAAGGTAAAATAAAAACAAAAAACTCCAGTCAGTTTTTTCCCAGGAGGGTCTCATCCTCGATTAAGCAGTCAGAGGCTGAATGAAGCAATAATTTCAACCCCCCACTTTTTCACTTTCTCCTGGGCGAAGTCCTTTCATGGGGAAAGGGAGCTTTTTAAAAGTGAAATTTTTTTTATTTCTTTCCAATAATGGCATCCGGTGCAGTTCGCAGTGGTAGATTGAGTTTGGTTTATTATTTACTTTCTGGAGTTCCTGTGGAGAGATGTAATATATATATATATATATATATATATATATATATATATATATATATATATATATATATATTATATCTATATATATATATATGTATAATATAATATATGTAAGCCTAGGGTTTTTAGATTGATTAATATATTGTCCATGTGGTTCTCAGTGACCTATGGAATGTGGAGAACAGTGAGAAGCAACGACCTGAGAGTAGCTGATGAATGAGTATTCTGGGGATGGCGTGAGATAAAAGTGCTTAGTTCGACAAGTCAATGTACTGAGTTTATTAACTCTTCTCAAAGTGCCTTTGTGAAACTGGATGCAACTGGAATTGCGAGGTGCTAACGAAGTGTGGCGTTCGTATGTGCGTGTGCGCCTCTTTCTGTTAAAAGAGTGTCAGACACAAGTATATGGAGGATTTTGACAGAGGATCTTGGAGACACAGGCAAGATGCCGTGGCGTTCGCCGGAGTTTTTGTTTTTATTAACTGTGTTTAAGTGTTCCGGCTGCTTGGGTGAGTGTTGAAGTGTTTTAGCCGAAAGACTGGCTTGTTGTCTGTTTTGACATTTTTTAAGAATATCTGATCTTTAGATTTTGTTGCTAAACTTATGTGTACTTAATTTTGTAATTATTTTTCCTGGCAACCTTAATTATTCTTTGGAAGCTTGAATTTCAAGACAGTGGCCACTGTGGTGGACTTGGTCCATATGAATGGGGTTCATTTTCTGTAAAGTAATAATGATAACAATGATAATAATAATAATAAACAATAGTATTAATAATTCAAGGAGAAAGTATCACTCATTGATGGGACACCAGAGTTGAAGAGAAAGAAAAGGGATTGAAAAAAAAAAAAAAAAGAATAAGTATCAAGACCTGAAAATAGAAATGAAGAAGGTATGGGATATGCCAGTGGGAATTGTACCCATAATCATAGGAACACTAGGCACGATCCCAAGTTCCCTGAAAAGGAATCTGGAAAAACTAGAGGCTGAAGTAGCTCCAGGACTCATGCAGAAGAGTGTGATCCTAGAAACGGCACACATAGTAAGAAAAGTGGTGGACTCCTAAGGAGGCAGCAATGGAATCCGGGACCCCACACTATAAATACCATCCAGTCAAATTGGAGGACTATGATAGATACTCCCGCCCCCTGCCCCCCCCCCCCCACCCCCCACACACAAAAAAAATATTAATAATAATATGAGAAAACATACGCACTTGATATATAATATATATATATATATGATATATTATAATATATATCTATATATATATAATATATATATATATATATATATATATATATATATACCTCTTGATTTAAGTGGAATTTGATAAATGCAGAACAATTTTAAAACTCCAAGTGGTTTCAACGTTCACCCAAGATGCTATGAGTTAACGGTACACATAAGCCAAGTTATTATATAGCAATCTCCCTACCATATAAATAAGTGCTGTGAATTTTACTTATAAAAATGAAACCTATCCAAGACCTTCCTATAGGAAAAAGTCCTCATTGTGTACAACGAGCCTAATTTTTTCTCTCTCTCGCAAATACTTTGGTATCTAGATGGGATAAGCGTATGTGAATACAAAAAAGAAATCAATATAGATAATAAAAAGAAAATGAGTAAAGATGACAATAAATAAACGAAAATAAAAAAGAAATAACAAGACAAATGATTAAAAAACCGGCCTCCTTTTATTCGTAGGTACCGGACACCTGATTAGATTTGCATGTTAATGGAAGTTCATCTGTCATGGGACGGAGGAATTGTGGCAGGTGAACAAATCATTCATTTTCCTTTTTTTGCGTTTTTTTTAAAGGACGAAAATATTAAATATTCATTGTCAAGGTTGTTAGGATGATGAATTCATTCGTTTTAAGCTTATGTTATTGTTATTTATTAAATATTCATTGTCTTGGTTGTTAGGGTATGTTGATGAATTCTTTTTAAGCTTTAGTATTATATTATTATTATTATTATTATTATTATATTATTATTATTATTATTATATTATTATTATTATTGTTGTTGTTGTTTTTGGTTTATTACGGTCCTCCAATTCGACTGGGTGGTATTTATAGTGTGGGGTCTGGGTTGCATCCTGCCTCCTTAGGAGTCCATCACTTTTCTTACTATGTGCGCCGTTTCCAGGAGCACACTCTTCTGCATGAGTCCTGGAGCTACCTCAGCCTCTAATTTTTCCAGATTCCTTCTCAAGGATCTTGGGATCGTGCCTTG
>NC_087223.1:16674846-16687346 GCF_015104395.2 Macrobrachium nipponense | reverse complement strand
TATAATTAGACATACATAGGTATATATATATATATATATATATATATATATATATATATATATATATATATATATATATATATATATATATATACATACATATATATATTCCAATCTCTATCCCACGTTTAAACCATTTACCATTCATAAAAAAAATAATCATGCTATATATTGACCCCACCCTGACAATTTGAAGACGTCAAGCCAATATTAACCTTATTCCACATTGACCTAATGTCATATTACCCCCCCCCCCCCCCCCAACTTGACCCAGTCAGGTTAAAAAGAGGTAAGGTTTGAAGATCAAATGGATCTCTTTCTCTCTCTCTCTGAATCTGTATATGCATTTATTTATATATTTCTGCACCTTACCATCCTATAGATTACAAGCTTCTCCCATCTTGCAGAAATGGGTAAAATCCTGTCTTGCCAGATGGCTAAAGGAGAGAGAGAGAGAGAGAGAGAGAGAGAGAGAGAGAGAGAGAGAGACTACTACTGCTACGACACGGCTCTTCCTCCACTCGAGTTAACACTTAAAAACGAGCTCTTTCTTACGAAATGGAAAGTTCGTTCGACTTAGTTTATGTTATCAGTGTGATGTTTCATATCTTTTAATGTTTTTGTAATGTATTCATTTATTAATTTTTTTTTTTTGGGGGGGGGTTTGTGTTCTGTGTCGTATGTCCAGTCCTTTTTTTATTGTATTTTTTGTCTATGCTTTGTTTATTTGTTACTTTTTGTTTACGTTCGTTGGCGCTAGGTTTGAATACTCAGTTGATTTGTTTGTTTTGGTTTCCATTATTGTTTTGTAATCATATATATATATATATATATATATATATATATATATATATATATATATATATATATATATATATATATATATATATCTATATATAGTGTGTGTGTGTGTTTGTGTGTGTGTGTTGTGTGTGTGTGTGTGTGTGTGTGTATATATATATGTGTATATATATATATATTATATATATATATATATATATATATATATATATATATATATATATACTTTCAAACACACCTTGATAAATATCTGGAAAAAGACCAAATGAATTACACCAGAATCTGTATAATAATCTATATCATTCACCTGTCAACAGCATCTTGGGACTAAGTTGTAGTTGATTATCTTTACATAAATGGATGTCTGGAAATATATTTGCATGATATATTTATTCAGACTGGTGATTTAACGTAGGAGGATCGTTTAGTATCCTTAAGGCAAAATATATTTAGATCAGAGAGAGAGAGAGATAGAGAGAGAGAGAGAGAGAGAGAGAGAGAGAGAGAGAGAGAGAGATCCAGCATTGTTAAGTTTAAGGAGAGGAAAATATATTTTTGGAATTAAGGACAGTAAAAACATTCTCTTAATATTTTTATTAAGGACATTTTGCCATAATGAACAAAGGTACTTTTTGTACTAAAGATCGAAAGATATATTATTGGAAAGTGGAAGAAAAGCTATTTTATGCTGAAGATAAGATATAATTATTAGAAAGTGGCACTGAAGATTGTGGGTTAAGTTTCGAATGAAATAGAAAAAAAACATTTTACTGACTTAAGAGCGATGAACAACAGATTATTATTGCTAGCAAGATTTGAACCAAACCGGTGTAATACGAGAATTAAAATGTCTTATACCTCAGCAAACAAACTCCTCCAAGAAATGAAATATGAATTCTATACAGAAACTCCTCACTGTTTGAGATGAAATGCAAGCAAACTTCAAGAATTATTCTTTGTGGGAAACTGCAATTTATAAGTTTCGTGTTGCAGATAATTTTTTATATGAAAGGTAAAGAAAAGTCTATTAATGTTTTCTGAAAAAAAGAATTTGAATTCGTAAAAACTGATAGACTCATAAACCAAGAACGAAATAGATTTAAAGGTTCAACCAATGGAGTCGTTTGATATAAATCTATTAGTGAAGGGTGGTGTACTACAAGGGGATATTTTGTCACCCTTACTGTTTGTTCCTGATATAGATTTTATTATGTCTAAAAAGTTGTTGGGAGATGGCAAATTACTTTTATATTGTAGTAGATAGGCAAACCCTATGCCCATTTCTTGCCCACACCAGAGGATGATGAGAGACTACGTGAGGAGAACTGAAAGTAGTGAGAGATTCCCAATGATGGATAATTATAGCTCCTTTAAATACAGGAAGGAACTGTTACTGAGAAAAACCTCTCTCTCTCTCATAATCTATTACCCGAAGGAAAACGTAGCACGCTACGCTTAAATTCCCAGGAACATAATCCAGGACGGTCTAAAGATTCCAAGATTCTTAGGGCACTGATTAATACGTGAGTAATTACATTCTCTGGACACATACTGGCATCCGACTTTTAAACTTTCCGCCACCAGGCCACCTGGTGTACTAAACTCCTCTCTCCCTCTCTCTCTCTCTCTCTCTCTCTCTCTCTCTTAATGTATTACAAGGAGGAAAAATACCACTCATAAACTGCCTAAAATGTTGTCGGGGTTGGTGCAAGGAGCCCGAAATGATAAGGATGCGGATTAATATGCGTCACTAAATTACATTCTCTGGTAGCATCTGGCATCGTCCCCGGGGGTGGGATGGTTGCCGTCGAGCACCATCTGATGTACACGTTTGAAATGAGAGCTGTTACAAAGACGAACTAGGAATTTATGGTGGTTTAGGATAGGAATCTGGGATAAAGGTTGATGTATGTGTGTGTGTATATATATAGATATTCTTGTTGCAGCCCTCGGCACCCTATGATTAGTGTGACATGTTACTGTGTTTCCTCTCTCTCTCTCTCCTTCCTACACCATGTCCCACAAATCACTGGCCCCCGTCTCATTCCCTGTTGATCCCCCACCCCATAAAACCTGCGACAGGGGTCCAAAAACGCCCATTTCCGCCTCGTAAACAAAAACAGCCGTCGATTCTGATGTGGTCGTATTTCGCCCACTCCTTTTGATAACTCTGGAGTCACTTGGGCTGCCGTGTGTCTTATGTGACCACTGCTTCTCTTATCAGGTTCTTGTAATGAGGTCGTTGTTTTTTGTGAGTTTGTGTGGAGCGAGATTTTTTTTTTTTTTATCTGTTTGCCGTTTTGGATTCGAACTGCCCTTGATCTGAGCGTAAGGTGGTGTCCATATTTTGCAAGGAGTTACAAGGATTAGGATGTCTCAAAGACATGTTAGTCCATCCAAAGAGAAGACATCGTGCGCTCACTTATCTGTAGGAGCAGGTTTTACTGTTCATTCACAGTGTCCTCCTAATGATTCTGTCTAGCTTTCTTTAAAACTCTTCCACACTGTTGCTGTTTACAACTTCTGGTGGCGGAGAGAGAGAGAGAGAGAGAGAGAGAGAGAGAGAGAGAGAGAGAGAGGAGAGAGAGAGATGAGAGATGAGGTGTTAGAGAGGTTGGACAGCCTAGATGAAAGAGAGCAAAGGAAAATGTTGATTATTACTGCCACCTTCATTTGTATATAAGCAATATTAATCGGCAGTAGCAGTAGTAATTGAAGTGATTTGCCTTTGGTCCAGCCCCTACCAACCCCAGCAATAGTAGTAGCAGTTATTGGTATTTGCCCTTTGACCGGCTCCTATCAATCTTTGAAGTACTAGCATTAGTTGTAGAATTTGAAAACGACTCCTATGAATGTAGTAATGATAACGTCCTAGATACGTCTTTAGAACGGCTCTCACTAATCCTAATGGTCGTAGCATTAGTCTCAGTAGCTTAGATTCGCCTTTGGATCGGCTGCCATCTTGTCTCTCGAGCATCAGCTGACCTCTGGCTTCAGCAGACGTCGGATCGAATTGAAGACGCCTTTTCCTGCAGGACTTTTCCTTTCCTGAACGCGCCTTTATGTCTCTGGGGAATTTACTATGCTACTGCGTGTCGCGTCTGAGACGACATGAAGAGAGAGAGAGAGAGAGAGAGAGAGAGAGATGACCGTTTGGAAATCAAGACTTCCAAGTAATGAGAAAGAGGGCGATGCAGAAGGCAGGGAACTGCTCTCAAATCTGACTTGGGACGTCGTGGGGGAGGGTTGGACTTGGGACGGTCTCAAGTCCGACTTAAGCTAATGTCAGTCTGACTTGTTGAAATGACAGATTAAACACAGTTTTTAATTTGTCATTCCATTTATAAGTCAACGAGAGATTGAGTTTTTCTTTGAGAAACTCACGACTCAATTAATCTCTCTCTCTCTCTCCTCTCTCTCTCCTCTCTCTCGTCTCTCTCTCTCTCTCTCTCTCTCTTTTCTATTTCGATCATTAGATTTCACAAAAATGTCATTCGGTAATGGATATCATAAATTCAAGATATTTTCTGGCCGGATTTCCAACTCAAGATTACATTCTGAAATTACATTACAGTTCTCGGAAAGCAAGTGTAAAAATAATCTAGAACTGTATTTTTGTAATGCATTACACTTACCTGTAATGAAGAGTGTAATACTTGAAGGATTAGGTGGATCCTGCTATAAGCTTCTGTCACTAAACAGCTGTTTAGTTTCAGTTTCTAAACAGCTGTTTAGTATAATACAATATGAAAGATAACTAAATAACAGCTGTTTAGTACATAATTTTAAAAAAATAACTAAACAGCTTTTTATGTTCAATTTCGAAACATCTGTTTAGTATATAATATAAAAAATGATCAACCAATATAATGGTCCCAAGTCAGACTTGATACTGTCCGAAGTCAGACCTGAGATTGTCCCAAGCCCACGAGGTCCTAATTAAGACTTGCCAAAGTGCCAATGATCGCTGCCTTCTGCATCTCCCCTTTTTCTCATTGCTGAGCTCATTGCAAATCCTTCGAGTGATGGGGAAGGATTCAGTAGAAGGATTACTTCTAAGTCAGTCGTAGGATATTAGTATCTTAAGATACAAGGGCGACAGGATGTGGGAGGGTATCCTTATGTCCTATCATTATTATTGTTAATGCTATTATTATTATTATTTATTATATTATAATTATTATTTGTGAAGTTGTTGATTGCATAATGATAATTGCTACTTATTTATTATTATTATTTTATTATTATTATTATTATTATTATTTTATTATTGCTCAATCACAGTCCTCCAATTCGACTGGGTGGTATTTATAGTGTGGGGTTCCGGGTTGCGTCCTGCCTCCTTAGGAGTCCATCACTCTTCTTACTATGTGTCCGTTTCTAGGATCACACTCGTCTGCATGAGTCCTGGAGCTACTTCAGCCTCTAGTTTTTCTAGATTCCTTTCAGGGATCTTGGGATCGTGCCTAGTGCTCCTATGATTATGGGTACGATTTCCACTGGCATATCCATATCCTTCTTATTTCTATTTTTAGATCTTGATACTTATCCATTTTTTTCCCTCTCTTTCTCTTCAACTCTGGTGTCCCATGGTATTGCGACATCAATGAGTGATACTTTCTTCTTGACTTTGTCAATCACGTCACGTCTGGTCTGTTTGCACGTATCACCCTATCCGTTCTGATACCAAATCAGTCCCCCCAGAGGGAATCTTTGCCTGATCGTTTTCTATCACTCCGTCAGGTTGGTACTCGTACCACTTATTACTGCAAGGTAGCTGATGTTTCTTGCACAGGTTCCAGTGGAGGGCTTTTGCCACTGAATCATGCCTCTTTTTGTACTGGTTCTGTGCAAGTGCCGGGCATTCACTTGCTATGTGGTTTATGGTTTCATTTTTCGATATTGCACTTCCTACATATGGGAGAGATGTTATTTCCGTCTATCGTACTTTGAACATATCTGGTTCTTAGGGCCTGATCTTGTGCCGCTGTTATCATTCCTTCAGTTTCCTTCTTTAGCTCTCCCCTCTGTAGCATTGCCAATTGTCATCGCTGGCTAGTTCTTTAGTCTGTCTCATGTATTGTCCGTGCATTGGTTTGTTGTGCCAGTCCTCTGTTCTTTCTGTCTTTCTCCTGTCTCTGTATATTTCTGGGTCTTCGTCTACTTTTATTAGTCCTTCTTCCCATGCACTCTTTAGCCACTCGTCTTCACTGGTTTTCAGATATTACCCCAGTGCTCTGTTTTCGATGTTGACGCAGTCCTCTATACTTAGTAGTCCTCTCCCTCCTTCCTTTCGTGTTATGTATAGTCTGTCCGTATTTGCTCTTGGGTGTAGTGCTTTGTGTATTGTCATATGTTTCCTGGTTTCTGATCTATGCTGCGAAGTTCTGCCTTCGTCCATTCCACTATTCCTGCGCTGTATCTGATTACTGGCACTGCCCATGTGTTTATGGCTTTTATCATATTTCCTGGCGTTGAGTTTTGACTTCTTATTATTATTATTATTATTATTATTATTATTATTATTATTATTATTATTATTATTATTATTATTATTATTATTATTCAAGTTGTTAATTTATCATTTCTATTGTTTTTCAGCTTATTAATTATATGGCGATAATTAGAGATTATTATTATTATTATTATTATTATTATTAATTATTATTATATCTTAAATGTAGATTGCATGGTTATTATTATTATTTTTTTGGTATCATTATTATTTCTAAACTTGTAATGTTATTATTATCAGTAATTCTCAAGTTATTAATTATATGGTGATTTTTATTATTATTATTATTATATCATCATCATCTCCCATACCACAATTTGGGCCGAAGGGTCGTTCAACGATAGAGGGAACATCCACTAGATAAATTACTGGTAATTGCACTTGAATTGCAATTAGGCGAACACGGCTGATGTGGTGATTCTCTCAAGTGAATTTTTTATAGTATATTAATTAATGTACCTGAATAAATTAATAAAAAAGAAATACACAAGTGAATATACGCTCGCATCAAAGAAGGTTATGGCAAATTACTAATTATAATCTTTCGTGTCGTGTTCATTTCAAACCAAGTTAGAATATTCTGATGATATATATATGTATATATATGTGTGTCTATATATATATATATAATATATATATATATATATATATATATATATATATATATATATATATAAGTCACCCTTCCAGATACACCTTTACATCAAACAAGATAAATATTGTATATTACTTTCATCCTAAACTATACTTTTTACCAAGAGACTTTGAAACCCGTGGTTTACCTGTGTGTTTTTTTTTTTATTAATTCTCTGTCCCCACCCACACTTTGACCTTCATGAAGGAGGTCAGATTCCACAAGGAAATGAAAAATCCTGCCTACTTGGGTCAAAAGGTCACACCACACAAGAGTTGTGTCTTTCCAACAGGTAAACAACATATGTATACATGTGTATACATATATATTCATATATATGTATACGCATATATATATATATATATATATATATATATATATATATATATATATAATATAAATATATATATTGTCTGTATAAATATAAAAAACTCAAGGTGAAAATATATTTACAAAAGATACATGAATGTATTTACAGACGGCAGTTGACAGACTTAAATGAGAATTATATTTACAAACGCATTTCGTCAACAATAGAAGGTGTTTTTTCTATTATGATCTCTCGGGGGATTATGTTCAAAATGAAAGAAAAAAAAAACAAAAAGATATTTCGAGGGATATTAAAGAGTTGCATTGACGTAATCCTGTCGGGTATAGACGCTTATCCGCTCTGAAAATCTTTTAGCAAATTTGTTGAATAATTGAAGAGGGGAAAATGAATTATTTTTTTACTTAAATTCGTCCCCAAGAAGGGTACGATTTTAATTTGTTTTGCTTGTTTATTTATTTTGGAAGATTATACAAAAACCTATGCGTTTGATTTTTGCCAAAGTTATACCAGACCTCGTTCTTGACTACAAATGAATCAATTTTGGCAGACATATGATGTAATTATGCATAATAAGTGACTATTTCTTTTTTGGGGGTGGGGTGCAAAATCTTGGTAACCAAAATCAATAATAATCCTGAATCACATTTCAAACTTGCTTAACCCATTAAGTGGAAGAAAGTGGAAGTAGATCAGTGACTTGACTTCAATTAGAAGTGTAAGTATAAGAAATATAAGTGAGTACTTTAAATTAGAAGTTAAAGTATAGCAAATAGAAGTGAATACGTTAAATTAGAAGTTAAAGTATAGCAAACAGAAGTGAATACTTTAAATTACAAGTCGAAACATAGCAAATAGAAGTTGGACAAACTCCCCCAACCGTGAAATACAATTCCTCACTTCACAAAAAAAAAAAAAAAAAAAAAAAAACAAAAAAAAAAAATTTTAATAATAAAACAATTCCCAGAGTAAAAGCAACTCGAGAGGACTGACGGCACATGAATAGGCGGTGTTGAATCAGCTTGCAACTGCAGACTCGGTAAATAAGGAAGGAATTAGCAGGAGGTGATAACAATGGGTAGATGAAGAAGAGCAGTAAGTCTGAATGAGAGAGGAAATCAACTGGCGATGCCAATTGAAGAGGTGGAACAATGGCGCCGGTTCTGAATGAAATTGGGGAATGAGGTGAAACTTGATATTCTTAGTGTAATATATATCTAAGGGAATGGGAGAGAGCAGAGAGAAGAAGAGAGAGAGAGAGTCCCTTATGAATGGTTTCACCCGGAAGGCGTTTTGATTTAATGCTGAAAGATGTTCACCGAGTACTGAACTCTCTCTCTCTCTCTCTCTCTCTCTCTCTCTCTCTAATTCATTTAAGATGAAAGGTACTAAGGATCTAGAACTGTCATTAAAAAGTGATATTATCTCTTTCTCTCTCTCTCTCTCTCTCTCTCTCTTTCTTCTCTCTCTCTCTCTCTCTTTCACTGAAGATGCAAAGTACCTTGAGATCTCATTAGTCAAAATACTCCTCATTAATCCCCCATCGATTTGAACCAACCCGAAGATACACAAAGGTATAAATACACACAAATACCGTCATTCTTCACATCTGCAAGTATTAGAGTTCAATAACACAAAAGACACCCCCGAGGTAATGCTGCAGACGAGATCCAATTGCCAATATCCTAATGAATACCTCCTCCTCCTCCTCCTCCTCCTCCTCCCGACCACTTCGAACATTGCCTGGGAAAAGTGCAACGCAGCAGAAGCATCGTGAGCTTCATTTGTTTTGATGGGCGTTCCCCTGAGGGTTGCCAGACGGCGCTATTATTGGTAACGAGGAATGTTTCTGGTAACTCTTGATGCAAAGGGTCGGATGTGGGAAGCGGGAAGGAATTACTCGGAAGATTTTGTGTAGAACCCAACTGGCTTCAAATTGAAGGTTCCAAAGATTATGGTGCTCATTAAGATGAAGCGAAAGTCGAGGGGAATGCAGAAAGAAGAGATCTCGCTTATTAACCAAGTAAACAATGCACGATCATGGCTAACTTTAACCTTAAATAAAATAGACGCTACTGAGGCTAGAGGGCTGCAATTTTATCACGTTTGATGACTGGAGGGTGGATGATCAACGTAGCAATTTGCAGCCCTCTATCCTCAGCGGTTTTTATGATCTGAGGGCAGAAGGACAGATAAGTCATCATCTCATTAGTTTTCTTATACAGGAAACTAAAAACAGGAAATGAATAAGTCAATAAATAGGTGGAAATGTATTGAACTGCAAGGAGAGGATTATTAGGACAGTAATGCATCGTATCTTTGCATAACTGTGGAACTTCTAATTTGGACAACAGTCGTCCTCAGTCGGGAGATGGTTCCACAGTCCAGCGGTGGGGGGAACAAAGGACCTTTGGATCCGAGAAAGGGAAAGAGCTTGGAGGATAATAGGAGAATAAAGATAAAGGTGGGAAGGAAGGTGCTAATGGTGCTTGCTTAGCGAGGAGGGGTTTCGTCTGCTGTCTTTGACTTTCTGCTCTGAAGGTGAGAAGAAGTTTGGTTGGAGAGAGAGAGAGAGAGAGAGAGAGAGAGAGAGAGAGAGAGAATATGCAAATGAAAACTGGGTGGGCATCGAGGAGGTAATCATCTCTTCACCAGCGTGTGAGATCATTCGAGAACAGTCTATCAGACTCTCTCTCTCCCCTCTCTCTTCGCTCTCTCTCTCTCTCTCTCTCGCTCTCTCGCTCTCTCTCTCTTCTATTCCTCTCAGCAATTCGAGGAGGACTGAACGAAAGAAGCCACTCGAAAAGAATTTATAATTGGAGCTACATTGCAACAAGATCCTTTTAGGTGGTGTTTGTGGACTAAAGAATAAGTCAATAAATGGATGAAATAGATAAGTAAATGAATGAATGAATAAATGAAATAGAATTGGAAAGTTATTTCAACAATGTCTGTGTGTTTTTCTCTAATGAAATATTTACCTACTATATTGACCTCCCAGACATGACTGAATTTTGGAGCATTTACTGATTGTTACGACCCCTTTGGCCGTAATACAGGTTTTTTATACTTCAATAATCACAGGGATCGTAGGCGGTAAGAACGTACACAGGGTAAGAGGAATGTGGACACAAACACCAGAATAAACCTAACAATATTTAATTAAAAAGTACACTTAACACTAAATCAGCCTTGTGATTCTGCCTTGGGATTAAACTTAATAAATAATAAATATGCGCAATAGCAATAACCAATAACGGCTTCACAAGGATACCTAATACTTAAAAAGCTGACCCTAACAAAGCAAGGAAAGGACATAATATGCTAAAGGCTCAAATAATAATAATACGGGCCCAATAATGAAAAACCACTAGCCTATACCTATAAGAATGAAGGAAGACTAGAGAAAATAAAGACAGGAACACCTTAAACCTCCTACCTAACCATGTTGTTACTAAACTTAAAACTAATTCAAATAGACATTCTGACGGGCAATAAATACCCAATACCGACAACTCAATATACATACATAAATATAACATACATAAATAATATACAAATATGATTAATAATTAAATACGCAAATCCTCACAGGAGTTCACGGAGGTCACTTCAACATTCCAACAGCTAAACAAGGAGCTCACAAATTGTCCATGCAGATACAGGGGTCGAGTTCGATCCATAGGGACAACACAGGATAATCTCCTCTTACCTGGCAATTGCCTCCCCCCCTACGTGCCTCCTCACGAGCCCTTAGGTCTCCTGGACCAGCAGCTGAAGACGGACAAAACAGGACAGTGGTTAGCGTAGCGCCTCCTACGTGGCGGGACAGCGACGACCACGTCTTCCGACAAATCCTCAGCCGCGATCAAACTCCACAATACACATACGCCGTAAATGGCTCAGCACATCTACGGAAAACCACTTCCAAGGGAGGTCCGTCGGAGTATTCCTCCAAAAAGGCGTAAGATAAATCTCCAGAAGGCTGCCAACAAAAGAGCGTACGTCCAGAAGCTTATACAGGCCCGAACTGTTTTTGGCCGGCCTCCACTCACAGCACTACAGTTCCATTCCAGCTCGAAAACAAATTAAAAACAATCGTTAACACGATAGTTAGGTCATTCACAACAAGAGGAGGAATCACTGAGCAAAACCACTGAACGTTACGTTAACGTAAAAAAAATGCAGCTGCTGAACTAAATATAAGAGAACAATTAAAACTAAGGTACAAGGCTGATTTAAGGAAATAAACAATCAATGAATTACGTTAATTTGACACTGATTCTAGGATGAAGTTTGCTACCTCAGGCCAATAATGACTTCGGAAACTCTATCCCTGCTATCGTGTTCCTTACGCTTGAACCCCTTGTATACTTCGGATCTGGGCTAGTGAGGGGTATGCAGTTGCCTTAGAAACTTTAATCTTGATGAAGAAACGTGGCTTAGTAGCCCTCATATGAGTTCCAAGGTCTGATTGAAGGTGGGAGTAAGTCTATAATTAATACACCTTCCATATCAAAATATAAGTCGTGCGAGCATCTATGGGTCACAATGAGACCGAGAACAGAGTGAGGATCATTCTCGTGTTTCCAGCGAAATAACCCCCCGTTAGTTAATTAGTTTTTTACTTCCAACGAATCAGACTCGAATTCCAGGCACCATTTTTAGTTCCAGGTTCTCGAATTTCCAGGACTGGAAAAGTGCACAAAATTAGGAAAAGAATTAATCGGAAGTGACATCAATTCGGGAGGAGGACCCTTTGGGTCTCGAGTAATTCAAAGACTAATGCTTAAATAACTAAGGCTCCTGATCAAGTAACAAAGACTCCTGCATTTAATTATGTTCCCTGTAACTGAGACGAATTTATACCATCTCTAATTCTTGGAGGTATTTTGTTAACATTACAGAGTTAATGTGGGAAAGGTTCAGGAAGTATTGGGAGAAGATTTATCCGATTAGGTCATGATTTTATTAAGCAATGCCTAATGAGGGTTTTTATCTACATAGTTTATAGCATTTCAGAGATATATAGATAGATAGATGTGGGTCTCTTTAACTGTAATAGCCACAATGACCTTCCAAATTCTTGAGTTCAAGTATCTGTCAAAAAAAGGTGACCAGTAGATTATATATACGTTTGTGTGTTTGTGTAGTTTATCCTTAATTGATGAAATGTACAAAAACATAACCCAAAGTCTTTTTAAAAGAGAGCACCTCCCACC
>NC_087223.1:16664846-16672346 GCF_015104395.2 Macrobrachium nipponense | reverse complement strand
AGAGTGGGGCTCTTGGGCCTCATTGTGACCCATAAGTAGGTAGGTCTTTGCTGGACCGCTTTGGATGCTGAAGAGTGGGAAGGAATATTATTTGTTATTATTGTTGGTGTTGTTGTTATTGACTCTTAGGATGCTCTGATAAGGGTTGCTTTAGATCCTGCAAGCGAGGAGCACTTTGTATTATTACTATTATTATTGGTTATATTGAAAATAATGGCTATTTCAGCCTTTATTTTCAGTAAGCCTGTATTAATGAAGCTCTTCTCCATCATATCATTATTATTATTTTTATTATTATTATTATTATTATTATTATTATTATTATTATTATTATTATTATTATTATTATTACCAGCACCACAGTCACATTTCTATGACTATAAATTTTCCTTTTACCAATATTAAAAGAAAAAAAGTAATAAGGTAAAGGGTAAAGTTAAAGAAGTTGAACAGCAGAGAGGGAAGACAACTAAAAACGGGTAGAAAAAAAACTTAGGAAAGAAAACAGATTAAATCGGGACTTAAAAAATAATTAAATTCCTCCTCCTTTTCTGGAATCGATTGTTTGTTATCGTTAAATACAGAATTTCCAATTGAGAATTTGGTACAAAAGAGACGAGATACACGAGGGTAAATTGCACAGGAGGGAGAGAGAGAGAGAGAGAGAGAGAGAGAGAGAGAGAGAGAGAGAGATTAAGCTATTAAAGTTACGGACTACACCAGGGAATAGCCCTACAAAACGGATGTGAAGAGAGAGAGAGATAGGCTGTAAAACTGACGAAATACGAGGAAAGGAACAATAAAACCGAACAGCATTTCAAACTTGAAAGCAAAAGAGAGCGAGCGAGAGCGCGAAAGAGAGAGAGAGAGAGATTCACGCATAGTAAAGCTGCTTTCGCATAGTCACCGAAGCAGAGAATTCGCCAATTTTGCATGAAAGGAAGGAGCGATAAAAGGAGAGAATAACGAGAGCAAGAAAACCCTGCTTGTGAATGTCTATTGTGTGATTGAAAGGCGTGGAAAGAAATAAACGATTGTCAATCCTCCATCAGTTGAAGGAAGGGGATTGGAATAGGTAGAGCAGCATCCTAGAAGGTCCTACGATTTGAAATGCAGTGGGCATTCTTGAATTTAATTTTGTGCATGTAAAACAGGTTGTCTGGTATCCAGACTGCATTCACTTATCAATATAGTATTTAATATACTATAAGAATCGTACAATTCAAAATCTACTATCGATCAAATTAATCCGATTATTATAATTATCAATACGCTAAAATTGTCTAAAGTTCTTTGCGGCGTCCCTTAAGGGTCCCGCTTTGCAAACCCTTGCCATTTTATCATACCTCCTTTTACAGTCTCTTTCCCAACTACTTTCTCCCTAGTTGTTTAATGACTCTTAGACTTTACAGAATACTGTAAATTCTAAGAGTACGGAAGTTTGGCACTGCAAATCAAATGGAAACATTATCCCCAAAGGCAGAGGCACTCAAGGAAAAGCAGGATTCCTAGGTAGCCTTCCTGGGATGGATGGATTCATCAGTAAACAAGTAGTTTTTTGGTCTGAAGGATTCAGGTCGCTGATTCTCCCAATATCCTGACAGGAGATCAGTGGTTAAAAAAAAAAGTGAAGGTTTAATCCCCAAAATGTAGTCCGCTTTTGGACACCATCATGGCCCACCACCTTTGGACAGACTTTGGGAAGAATCTATATCTGAAGCATAAGACTTTGTTATAAACAAGCTCTCCAGTCAATAGTCATGTTTTGTGATGGCGTTTAACCACTCACGTCTGTTGGTGATATCTCTCTCTCTTTCTCTCTGTGCAACTTGAGAGAGAGAGAGAGAGAGAGAGAGAGAGAGAGAGAGAGATCCTGTAAACTCATTACGTATTCGCCGTGAAAGAGGAAGCCCCCCCCCCCCCCCCCCCCCCCCCCCCCCACCCCCCCCCCCCCCCCCCCCCCCCCCACCCCCCCCCCCCCCCCCCCTCTTACTACTGAGAGGAAGGAATGGATAAAAGTAGGGAGAGAGGGTAAATCAAAGTCTGATTGAATTTTCAGAATTTTCCTCGCTAAAAGCCAGAGGCACAAGTCAATGCAAGCGTGCATTCATAAAAAAAGACGATAATTGATCGAATTACGTCGCAGAATTGCGATGCAACCCCTCACACCCCCCCCCCCCTCCCTAAGGTATATAGGCGTTTATTTCTGCTAAAAAAAAAAAAAAAAAAAAAATAAAAGACGCATTGCCTGAAACCAGTTCAGAAGTCAGTTGGAGAGGACCTTAGTAGATACTACACCGAGTTTCAATGCGCAATCCTTTGCAAACCCTCATTTCCTTTACTGCACCTCCTTTCATATTCTAGTTCTGCCATCTTCCAGTTTCCCCTCTCAGCGCTGAATGACCTCATAGGTCCCCAGTAATTGGCTTTTGGCTTAAATTTTGTACTCCAGTATGATTTTCAGTGGTTCAGTTTTGGCCTCCCAGCGAGGGAATTGTAAATTTAGACTCCCACAAATTCCCTGAAATATGAGAGATTAAGTAGCATAACCCATTTTTGAATGATTTAATATCCAAGTAATATCTTTCTAAGAGTAATGATTTTTTCTAAGTAATATCTTTTTCTAAGTAGTAATATTTTTTTTTATTTTTTTTTTCAAGTAATATTTTTTGTAAAAAACTAGTAATATTTTTCTAAGTAATAATATTTTCCTAAGTAGTAATATTTTCCTATGCAGTAATTTTATTTCTACGTAGTAATATTTTTCTAAGTATTGATATTTTTCCAAGCAATATTTTACTAAGTAGTTAATGTTTTTCTAAGTAGTTATATTTTTTCTAAGTAGTACTATTTTTCTAAGTAGTAATTTTATCAGTAATATTTTTCTAAGTAATAATATTTTTTCAATTAATATTTTCCTAAGTGGGTAATATTATTCTAAGTAATATTTTTCTAAGTACTAATATTTTTGTTTTTTCTAAATAATAGTTTTCTAAGTAATGTTTTTATTCTAAGTATAGTAATACTACAAGTGATAAATATTTTTCCAAGTAATATTTTTCTAAGTATAATATTTTTATAAGCAATGTTTTCAAAGTTATCTTGATGTTATATCATTGTCTTAAGTTGAAAGGGCATATTTTTCAACAAAAGATTAAAACGAAAATATTTAAACAAATTCATTTGGTACGCGTTACAGTTTCAGAATTCTTCAAAATGATTGGAATACCAGAAAATTGTACTATTTCGTCAAATTCAGTAACGTTAAACTTGCTCCAAACTGATGCCAGTGATAGAAAATGTCGAACCTTACAAATTACAAAATATTACAGAGTGGGCAAAACTCAGTAAATTATTTACTGTTGTCAGGAAATGTTATTTTTTTTTTTTATAACTGAAAAAAATTTATTTCCCGTTTGTCAGGTAAAATGCATTATATATATATATATATATATATATATATATATATATATATATATATATATATTATATATATTATATATATATCAATTCTAATCTACACTGATTTCAATACAACACCAGATGCATTTTTTTGAAAATTTTATATTACAGATTTTGTTTCTGGTCAGTCCATGGGACAGGTGACCACCCACGAAAGCCATACAACGTTATGCAAAGTCCATCTTCGTGACGAGCTATGAGTGCGCGTGTGCGTGGTGTCGGGCTAGCAACCTCACTCCAAAAAAAAGTAATTTTTAAAATAATAAATCATCACATCATAGTGACATATGAGGATATTTTAGTAAGGTATGTGTCACTGTAGGGGGTTAGTGTCGTTGGTGCACCCCAGGCCGTGCACTGTAGGCATTACTGAAGGTTCCTCCTTAGGGCCGTAGCTTATGACCCCTTTCATTCTTTTACTGTACCTCCGTTAATATTCTTGTATTCTACTACCATTGTGCCAATATATTTTCAAACGCTGGGTGACCTCATAGGTCCCAACGTGTAAAACTATGGCCTAAATTCTGTATTCGAATTGAAACAAGGTGTGATCGGACCTCCAGCTTACTCAAGGCACGTGCTGAAATCTATGTCAAATAGCGCGTTTGTTTCACCAACTAAAATTAAAGTAAATACGTTATATGTTATTAGAAATAATTGTTCTGTGCTGTTTAACACAAACAGTATTTATTTATTACGTTTACAATGTAATAAATAAATAATAAATATCCTATCCTCAAATTCCTGTATCTTTAACTCAACGCGAAACATCTTTTTCAGACATTTTAAGACTCCACCATAGACCTTTCCTACCCCCACAACAAGAACAGCAACGACAAAAAAAACAACAACAAAAAGTAGTCTGTAGGATTACTCCCCGAGTAAGAGAAAAGTTTATGAGTGGAAACGCATTTTTAATATTTAATTAGCTGAGGTGGTTTAAATAGGTCAGATAATCATTAGCAAATGAAAGGGGTTTGACCAAAGTGCTAATTACAAAATAATCGGCTTCCAATAGGTGTCATTTACTCACGCTAATTAGCGGTTAATAAGTGTGTTATGAATCTCGTTAGTGGTCCAAATATTTAATGAATATATTTGAATGATCTGCGAAGGTACACAGATTGTGACGATGGGTTAAGGGAAGGATGTATTTCATAAATATGTCATAACTGCTCTCTCTCCTCTCTTTCTCTCTCGTAGTCTGACTGCCTCATACCTTTTGTCTCTCTCTCTCACTCTCTCTCTCTCTCTCTCTCTCTCATCTTATGTGCCTACCCTCCTACCTTTCTTCCTTCCTCTCTCTCTCTCTCTCTCTCTCTCTCTCTAGTAATCTGCCTGCCTCCTACCTTCTCTCTCTCTCTCTCTCTCTCTCTCTCACATCCTTTGTGGCCTCTCTCTCTCTCTCTCTACACTCCCTGAGTATAATCCTTCCAATTCCATTGCTTGTTGTCCCCAACTCCCATTGTTTCTGTGTCCTTTGTCCTGTCAGACACTCAAAAGCGTTTCCTTTCACCTTCAATTCGGCAATTCATCTCCCCAACTCGAACCCGTTTCCGCTGCCTGAATTTCCAGCCTGCTGTTTTCTCTCTCTCTCTCTCTCTCCTCTCTCTCTCTCTCTGCTCTCTCTCTCTCTCTTTTCTCTCTCTCTCTCTGGGAACTGTGCGTTAAACTGGGCTTGAACGCTCCTCTTGAACGTAGTAGGTCCAGCGGGCCCATTCTTGCAAGAGTGGACCTTACTATGATTTATTACTTCAGAAAGATGGGAAATTATACTTGAACATAGGTCTAGCAGACCGTTTTTGCTAGAGGCGATGTATGATTAATCATTTCATTAGGTAGAACGATTTTTAACTCTCTCTCTCTCTCTCTCTCTCTGTCTCTCTCTCTCTCTCTCTCTCTCTCTCTCTGTAATAAACCACCCATGAAAACCCATACCACCAGATTCGTCTGACGAGAGAAAGCCATCTCTCGTGCAAGAACCATTCTTGCTAGACTCAATGTTTTGCTTTATCATCCCTCCACTTATATCGTCACATCACACTTGACCTTCTCTAAAGTGTTTTACTACGCAATTCTCACCTCATTTATTATATCAGTCTCTGTTTTCATCATGTTGAGTTTCCCTTCTGTGGAGACATTTAAAAACCCCGGAGCTTGATTCGATGAGATTTTTGCACTAGACGCAACCGAGATTCTGCCATCAATTCAGCTGTTTTTTTTTTAATAATTACACTTATCATAATTCAGTGCCAGAGGCAGATTTTCTCAATCAAGAAATCCATGTAGTTGACGATTAGATTTAACGATAGTGTTCATTTTCTTGCATATATTATTGCACGGTGACCTCATCCATGTGACTGCATGTCTGCATCATATGTCAAAGCAGTATAATAATAATGAGTTATGACCGTAAATATATGATCTATCTAAACCGTATCTGTTATAGACAAATATATATATATATATATATATATATATTATATATATATATATATATATATATATATATATATATATATATATATATATATATATAAATATATATAAGTATATATGTATATATATATATATATATATATATATATATATATATACATATATATATATATATATATATATATATATATATATTATATATATATATATATGTTATATATATGTATATATATATATATATATATATATATATATATATATATATATATATATATATATATATATATATATATATATGCATATATATATATATATTTTATATATATATACATATATATATATATATATATATATATATATATATATATATAATATATATATATATATATATATATATAATTTGCCCATAATTCATTATATTTCAAAAGCTATTTTCGACTTTTTCATAACCTTTTTGAATTATAAATACAAATCTTAAGTATATTGCTTAGTATCGCAATCATGATAATATTACGGTTAAAGAAAATTACATGTGTTTATAATAGCGTGTAATAATATGTTTTTTGTCATCATTCAAACAAGGTGTGATCAGGCTTCCAGCTTGCTCGTGGGCGTGTGGTAAAATTATATACTGATAATATATGTTTGTAAAAGCATAGTTTACATTTAACCAAAGATGATATTTTACAGAATGTTAATTTTAATTTTTAAGTACCATCATGATACTTTGCTTTAAAAAAAAAAAAAACTAACTGAAATATAACGTACAACATTTTATTATCCTAAGCGCACGTCAGTAAAGTAAAAGATGTTTTTTTCCAGTTGAGTTTTTTTTTTTTTTTTCAGTAAACCAAACTTTTAGCTGTCAACTTCTCGACTTAACACAAGTTCCCAAGTTTACTTTACCGTCCTGACAGCTCAGTGCCTGCCTCTGTATAAGAAAAAAATAAATAAAAACCTAAATAAATAATGTATAATATCAGCTGATTTTGACATTACACATTAGTTGTATACACGAATTTCTTTAATATCTCTAGATTTTCCTTCAGGTTACTTGATCATGTTTATAAAATGTATAACGTAAAACGGTGGGTTTGCAAAGGTACCTCTAGTAAGGGGGGGTTACTGCCGTCAGTACACCTCAAGCGGTGCACTGTAGGCATTACTTAAGGTACCTACCTCCATTACTCATTCTACTCTTAATTCATAAGTCTTGACCCACCATTCCATCAAAAAACTCGGTTAAAAAAAGCTCCTGCTTTCCTCTCTCTCTCTCTCTCTCTCTCTCTCCTCTCTCTCTATCTGTGAAACATCACAGTCTGTTTCATTCCAAATTTCTTTCCGCTTTCATTTAAAAGCTTTCGATAATTTTATAGCGACCTCCCTATCAGTTGTGTATATCTTAATACCTTTTGTAAAGTTATTGGACTTTTATTGTATTATTTTTAATATATATATATATATATATATATATATATTATATATATATATATATATATATATATATATATATATATATTACTTTTATACTAATTTTTATTTAAATTTCACTATCGCCTTTGCTTGTCCACATATAACCAATCTTTTAAAGTAATATCG
>NC_087223.1:16660604-16664346 GCF_015104395.2 Macrobrachium nipponense | reverse complement strand
CCTTTTTTTATTCTCTGTCCCACCCACACTTTGACCTTTGTGAAAGAGGTCAGATTCCACAAGGAAATGAAAAATCCTGCCTATTTGGGTCAAAAGGTCACACCACACAAGAGTTGTGTCTTTCCAACATGGTAAACATATGTATACATGGTGTATACATATATATTCATATATATGTATACGCATATATATATATATATATATATATTTATATATATATATATATATATATATATATATATATATATATCTAAATTGTCTGTATAAATATAAAAAACTCAAGATTGAAAATATATTCACAAAAGATACTTTGAATGTATTTACAGACGGCAGTTGACAGACTAAATGAGAATTATATTTACAAACGTAATTCGTCAACAATAGAAGGTGTTTCTATTATGATCTCTCGGGGGATTATGTTCAAAACAAAATTTAAAAAGGGTATTACGAGGGATATTAAAAGAGTTGCATTGACGTAATCCTGCCGGTTATAGACGCTTATCCGCTTTGAAAATCTTTTAACAAATTTGTTGAATAATTGAAGAGGGAAAATGAATTATTTTTACTTAAATTTCGTCCCCAAGAAGGGTACGATTTTTCATTTGTTTTTGCTTGTTTATTTGTTTTTGGAAGATTGTACAAAAACCTATGCGTACCAGGACGTGGACCTCGTTCTTAACAATTTTGGCAGAGATATGATTGTAATTATGCATATAAGTGACTTTTTTTTTTTGGGGGGGGGGGGGAGGGGCTAAATCTTGGTAACCAAAATCAATAAAGTCCTGAATCACATTTCAAACTTGCTTAACCCTTAGTGCAAGTAAGTCGAAGTAGATCAGTGACTAGACTTCAATTAGAAGTGTAGTATAGGAAATATAAGTGAGTACTTTAAAGTAGAAGTTAAAGTATAGCAAATATGAAGTGAATACTTTCAAATACAAGTCGGAACATAGCAAATAGAAGTTGGACAACTCTCCCAACCGTAAAATACAATTCCTCACTTGACACAAAAAAAAAAAAAAAAAAAAAAAAAAACTTAATAAAACAATTCCCAGAGTAAGCAAATCGAGAGGACTGACAGCACATGAATAGGCGGTTTTGAATCAGCTTGCAACTGCAGACTCGGTAAATAAGGGAAGGAATTAGCAGGAGGTGATAACAATGGGTAGATGAAGAAGAGCAGTAAGTTTGAATGGGAGGAGTGGAAATCAACTGGCGTTTTTGCCAATTGGAGAGGTGGAACAATGGCGCTGGTTTCTGAATGAAATTGGGGAATGAGGTGAAACTTGATATTCTTAGTGTAATGATATAAATATGAGAGAGAGAGAGAGAGAGGGGGGAGGAGAGAGAGAGAGAGAGAGAGAAGAGAGAGAGAGAGAGAGAGAGAGAGAGAGTCCCGTATGAATGGTTTTCACCCGGAAGGCGTTCAGATCTATTTGCTGAAAGGATGTTCACTGAGTACTGAACTCTCTCTCTCTCTCTCTCTCTCTCGCATCGAAGATATATTGATAATATAGAACTGTCATTAGAAATATATTCTCTCTCTCTCTCTCTCTCTCTCTCTCTCTCTCTCTCTCTCTCTCGCAATTCGAGGAGGACTGAACGAAGAAGCCACTCGAAAAGAATTTATAATTGGAGTTGCATTGCAACAAGATCCCATTTAGGTGGTGGTTTGTGGACTAAAGAATAAGTAAAATAAATGGATGAAATAGATAATAAATGAATGAATGAATAAATGAAATAGAATTGGAAAGTCATTCAACAAAGTCTGTGTATTTTCACTAATGAAATATTTACCTACTATATTGACCTCACAAACATGACTGAATTTTAGAGCATTTTCTGATTCTAGGATGAAGTTGCTACCTCAGGCCAATAATGACTTCGGAATTCTATCCCTGCTACCGTGTTCCTTACGCTAGAACCCCTTGTATACTTCGGACCTAGGCTAGTGAGGGGTTTGCAGTTGCCTTAGAAACTTTAATGTTGATGAAGAAACGTTGGTTGTAGCCCTCATATGAGTTCCAAGTCTGATTGAAGGTGGGAGTAAGTATATAATAATCACCCTTCCATATCAAAATATAAGTCGTACGAGCATCTATGGGTCACAATGAGACCCGAGACAGAGAGTGAGGATCATTCTCGCGTTTTCCAGCGAGATAACCCAACATTAGTTCATTAGTCTTTTATTTCCAGCGAATCAGACTCGTATTCCAGGCACCATTTTAGTTCCAGATTCTCGAATTTTCCAGGGCTGGAAAAGTGCATAAATTAGGAAAAGAATCTTCTGAAAGTGGCATCAATTCGGAGGACCACTTTGGTCTCGAGTAATTCAAAGACTAACGCTTAAGTGAAAAGACTAATGCTTAAATAACTAAGGCTCCTGATCAAGTAACAACGACTCTGCATTTATTATGTTTCCTGTAACTGAGACGAATTTATACCATCTCTAATTCTTGGAGCATTTTTGTTAACATTGCAGAGTTAATGTTGGAAAGGTTCAGGAAGTATTGGGAGAAGATTTATTCGATTAGTTAATGATTTAATTAAGCAATGCCTAATGAGAGTTTTTATCTGCATAGTTTATATCATTTCAGAGATATATAGATAGATAGATGTGGGTCTCTTTAACTGTAATAGCCACAATGACCTTTCAAATTCCCGAGTTCACGTATCTGTCAAAAAAGGTGACCAGTAGATTATTATATATACGTTTGTGTGTTTGTGTAGTTTATCCTTAATTGATGAATGCAAAAAGCATAACCCAAAAGTCGTTTAAAGAGAAAGACACCTCCCACCTAAAGCGTCTAAAGCATTAAGCCCCATTTCACAATTCTAACCTTTAAACAGACAAACAAAAATCTGAAACCCAACAGATAAATAAATTGACCTTCTCTTTAATGGAATCAGGTCCCTTAAAGCTTCCCCCTCTTTATCCTGAACAACAGACGACTCTCAGTTCCAACCGTCCTCTCTCTCTCTCTCTCTCCTTTCAGCTGGGTCCTTTTCCATCCTTCACCCCTTTTCAATTTGCATTTATATTAACCCTCCTTCTTCGTTCTGTGCTCAAAGGTATTTAACTCTGTGCATCGCTCTGCAGAGGGGGAGGGGGCGGGGATGCTAATAGTGTTTTGAACAGTCGTCGAAGTCTGGTGAAGATTGTGGTGTCTTTGTGCTCTTTTAAGTTAATATCTCTCTCTATATATATATATATATATATATATATATATATATATATATATATATATATATATATATATATATTATTGTTATTATTATTATTATTATTATTATTATTATTATTATTATTATTATTATTATTATTTATCTGTGATTCAGCCCTATAATCACACGCCTGTGTTGACTTCTAATTATACCTCAAAGTAACATTACAAGCAATTCGGGTAATGCAGAGTAAACAACAAAGGTTAATGATTGCACTAAGCAGTGTGCATCACAAACAGCAAACAACAGAAGCCATTAACGGAGGCTGTTGCCCAGAAACGAAAACGGCTAATGAGGTTCCTCAAGGTTGTCTGCTGCGACCTACTGTGTTTTGTCTGTGGTCGAGAACTGTCTGAATGATTTCAGAGTTGCCTAGGAATGGCAAAAGGCCAAATGCTAAGACCTGTGAGGTTATTCGGCGCTGAAAAGGAGCTCGAGAGTTAAAAGGTTTGAGAGGCGTAACAGGAGGAAACCTCACAGTTGTTCTATGAAGCAATTGTTAGAATATGAATGAGAT
>NC_087223.1:16630604-16653104 GCF_015104395.2 Macrobrachium nipponense | reverse complement strand
GTATCAAACGAATTTTGCAAGACTAGACAGGTCGTTTCGTACAAGTATCAAACGATATATTCGAATATATTTGCTGTTTTGTACACGTATTTTAAACGATTTTTGGTGGGGGGTTATATAGAGTTCTGTTGGCGTATGCGTATCAAACGAATTTTGTAGACTATACAGGACTGGTTTCATACAAGTATTATATGAAATTTATGTCATCGACAATGTCTGTCTGGTATATTTTAATAATCATTCGCTTACATTTTTATATAATTATTTAATAATTTGTCCATCTTATTTATATGTCAAAATAACTGCTCTCTCTCTAGCTCTCTCTCTCTCTTCATCTATCAATGTGGCTGCCTTCTCTCTCTCTCTCGTTCTCTCTCTCTCTCCCCCATAGTCTGACTCCCTCCTACCTTTCTCTCTCTCTCTCTCGTAGTCTGACTGCCTCCTACCTTCTCTCTACCCTCTCACTCACTTCATATGTGCCTCACACCTCCTCTCTCTCTCTCTCTCTCTCTCTCTCACATCCTTTGTGCCTCTCTCTCTCTCTCTCTCTCCCTGAGTATAATCTTTCAATTCCATTGCTTGTTGTCCCCAAATCACATAGTTTCTGTGTCCGTTGTCCTGTCAGACACTCAAAAGCGTTTCCTTTCACCTTCAATTCGGCCAATTCACCTCCACAACTCGAACGCCGTTTCGGCTGCCTGAATTTCCAGCCTCATCTCTCTCTCTCTCTCTCTCTCTCTCGGAACTGTGGGCGTTGAACAGGGCTTGAACTTTCATCTTGAACGTAGTAGGTCCAGCGGGCCATTCTTGCAAAGAGTGGACCTAACGTATGATTTATTATTTTTTACTTCAGAGGGTGGGAATTGTACTTGAACATAGGTCAGCAGACCCATTTTTTGCTAGAGGGCGATGTATGATTTAACATTTCATTGGGGTTGGAACGTTCTTGAACTCTCTCTCTCTCTCTCTCTCTCACAAGACAATAAACCAGCCGTGAAAAACCCACCCATACACCAGATTCGTCTGAGGAGGAGAAAGCCATCTCTCGTGCAAGAACCAAATCTTCTAGACTTCATGTGTTTTTTATAAATCATTTTAGTGGGTAGGAACTCTCTCTCTCTCTCTCTCTCTCCTTATCTTTCTCTCTCTCTCTCTCTCTCTCTCTCATCCCAGTCGTGAAAACTATACCTCCAGATTCGTCTTGCGAGATTCACCAATCCAGGTCCTCGTGCAAGAACCATCTTGCTAGACTCAATGTCCTTGGCTTTATCATTCCTCACTTATAATCGTCACATCACTTGACCTTTTATAAAGAGTTTTTCTACGCAATTCTCACCTCAGTTAATACATCAGTCTCTGTTTTCATCATTTTTGAGTTCCCTTCTGAGAATTTTAACCCTTTAAAACCGAGCTTGATTCGATGAGATATTTGCACTAGACGCAACCGAGATTCTGCCATCAATTCAGCTGATAATAATTACACTTTATATAATTCAGTGCCAGAGGCGGATTTCTCAAGCAAGAAATTAATGCAGTTGACGATTAGATTAAACCCGTTAGTGTTCATTTCTTGCATATATTATTGCACGGTGACCTCACCCAGTAACAATTCTCCATTATATGTCGAAGTAGTATATAATAATGAGTTATGACCGTAAACATATCATCTAAAGGCTTTCTTGTGATATTAAGCCGTATCCGTTATAGACGAAAAATAAAACATATTAGATATATATATATATATTATATATATATATATATATATTATATATATATATATATATATATATATGTATGTATGTATATAATAATTTTTACCCTCATTTTTTCATTATATTTTTCAAAAGCATTGTCGATATATTTCATAACCTTTTGGACATTTAATACGAAATCTGAAGTATATTACTTAGTATCGGATCATGATACTATTACGGTTAAAGAAATTACGTGTGTTAAATAGCGTGTAATAATATTTTTTTTTTTGTCTCATTGAAAACAATGCGTGGGATCAGGCTTCCAGCTTACTCGTGGGCGTGTGGTAAAATAGCACACTGAATAAGATATAGTGTGTAAAAGTAGGTTTACATTTAAACCAAAGTTGATGCATGACAGAATATTATTTTAATTTTTAAGTAGTCCATCATGATACTTTTAGGCTAAAAAAAATAACTAGTTTGAATTTAAAAACATTTTTATTATCCTAACCAAACTTTTTTGTTTTTTTTTTCAGTAAAAGTAAAAGGTGTTTTTTTATTTTTGTCCCAGTTAAGTTTTTTTTTCAGTAAACCAAACTTTTTAGCTATCAAACTTTTCCAATTAACACAAGTTTCCAAGTTTACTGTCCTGACAGCTCAGTGCCTCTGTATAAAAAGAAATAAAAAAAATAAAAAAAAAACTATTCCTTTTTTAAGTGCATGAATAAGTATTGTACAACATCAGCTGATTTTATCATTATAACATGCGTTCTATACACGAATTTCTTTGAATATCGCTAGATTCAACTTCAGGTTACTTGATCATATTTATAAAATGTATAATGAAGAAAACGGAGTTTGCAAAAGGTACCTCTAGTAAGGGGAGTTAGTCCCATCAGTACACTCACGCGGTGCACTGTAGGCAATTACTTAAGGTACCCACCCCCTCCATTACTCATCCTACCCTTAGTTCATAAGTCTTGAACCCTCCATTCCATCATAAACTCATTAAAAAAAAAGTCTCCTCTCTCTTCTCTCTCTCTCTCTGAAACATCAGTCTGTGTCATAACTAATGAATCACTTCAGTCAAATTTCTTTCCGTTTTATAATTTAATAGCTTTCGATAATTTTAAATAGCGACCTCCCTATCAGGTTGTATATATCTAAATAATACTTTTGTTAAAGTATTGGACTTTTATTGTTATTGTCTTTAGTTATACATACATACATTATATATATATTATACTACTATATATATTATATATATAATATATATATATATATATAATATATTATATATATATTTACTTTTATACTCATTTTTATTAATTTCACTATCGCCTTTGTTTGTCCACATATAACCAATCTTTTAAAGTAATATCACCCCCACCATAATTACCAATATAAGCTATTTACATTTGAAATTTTAAAACTAAATAACTATATTGATAATCATATATTTACTCACAGTTATAAGCCTTAAGCCTAGACTATTTTAACGATACGAATACCTAATAATAACCCCTTCAGTTTTAATTTCGTCATTATCACTTTTAATCTCAGCTTATAGCTATAATTTCATTACCTCATATTCCCGTCGCAATCACGTTGCTAGTTGGCGCTGGCAACTTTGTGTGAGTTACCAGATGCAAGATGATTAGTTGGAGATGCTGTAAAGTGGTTGAGGAATCCCCAGAATTGCCAGTTATCCCAGAACATAATTTTGTTTACTCAGATCCTTAAGCCGAAGGTAATGTATTTTTTTGAGAGAGAGACACAGAGAGATAGATAGAGAGAGAGAGAGAGAGAGAGAGAGAGAGAGATAGAAAAGAGAGAGAGAGAGAGATACATATGCCTCCCATCCTCTGTAACTAATGGTTGAAGTTCACAAAGTCGAGCCAAAATTGTGGCCGGGGTTACCGAACACCCCAAGATGAATTTTAAAACTATTTCTTTGTCATTTTATTTTGTTTATTAATTTTTTAGTATTTACCTTGTTCGGATTTGCCAGCCATTTTTGAAGGGGGGGAAAGGGGTAAAATTGTTCAGACATAACTATACACAATTTCCTAAAGCTTGATAATAATAATAATTATTATTATTATTTTATATGCACAATTTTTTTAAGATTCAAAATGAAAAATTAACAAATCACACAAAAATATATAACAATTTTTAAAGATATTAGATATATCTGTATTATATATAAATATATACACATAAATTATGTATCATATCTGCACCACTGTAAAAAACTTGCATGATCGTAGATCTGGCAACACTGCAATTTTGTAATAGGATTTTTTTTTTCTTTTTAAATCAGAAAACTAGAGTTTCCCTTAATATCTCCAATCACCCTTTTGACAAATCTGACAATGCATACATTTTCGTGATAGAGGGTAGCAGTGGAAATGATTAATTGGGTGAAGGGGAGGGGGAGGCCGGAACCCTTTAACTCTCCAAAGAACTTTGTATTATTTTTTTTTATTTATTTTTTTATTATTTATTTTTTTTTTTTTTTATTTTTTTTTTGTGGAGTCTGAAGTCTATCTCTATTCTAAAAACAAAAAAAATAAAAATGTTAAACACTTACTTTTTATAATAATAATAAAATAAATCAGAATATATGATTATTACTATATTATTATTATTATTATTATTTATTATTATATTATTATTATTATTATTTTTATTATCAAAAATGTTAAAAATGTTAATTTTTTACTTTATTTTTCACAGTAATAATAATAATAATAAGAATAATAATAATAATAATAATAATACTAATAAGTGGTACGGAGCACAACCTGAGGGAGTGACAGAAAACGATCAGGCAAAGATCCTCTGGGACTATGGTATCAGAAACGGATAGGGTGATACGTGCAAACAGACCAAGACGGTGACGTTGATTGACAAAGTCAAGAAGAAAGTATCACTCATTGATGTCCGCAATACCATGGGACACCAGAGTTGAAGAAAAGAAAGAGGGAAAAATTGGATAAGTATCAAGATCTGAAAATAAGAAAATAAGAAGGATATGGGGATATGCCATGGAAATCGTACCCATAATCATAGGAGCACTAGGCACGATCCCAAGATCCCTGAAAAGGGAATCTAGAAAAAACTAGAGGCTGAAGTAGCTCCAGGACTCATGCAGAAGAGTGGGTGATCCCTAGAAACGGCACACATAGTAAGGAAAAAAGTGATGGACTCCTAAGGAGGCAGGATGCAACCCGAACCCCACACTATAAATACCACCCAGTCGAATTGGAGGACTGTTGATAGAGCAAAAAAAAGGGAAAAAAAAAAAAATAAAATAATAATAATAATAATAATATAATAATAATAATAAGAATAATAATATAATAATGATGATTAATATATATATTATTATTATTATTATTATTATTATTATTATTGTATCCAAATTCCATTAGCCCATCCGTTTTTGATCCAAAGAGGCCTCCCAGAATATCTATATATATCTATATACACTAAAGATCTGTACATTTTAACTCCTCATCTGTGAGGGTAATCCCAGAAAGAGAGAGAGAGAGAGAGAGAGAGATTGCATGCCTAAATAATCCCTCGGTAGTTACTCAGCCCCTCAGACCAAGTATCGCTGTTAATCCCTTTGCAGTGTGGCATTCAGTGTAATATATCCTTGGTGAAGAGATGCTTAGCCTGTTTTTGAGATGGGTTCCCCCAATTTGTAACTTATTGGGTGGCTTTATTAAGCCTTTTTAGATAAATTTCTCTATTTTTTTTAAAGTTTTAGTAATTTTGAGATTGGTTCTAATATGTAAACTTTTTGGTGCTTTTAATCAAAACTTTATAGATTAACTTTTTATATATTTCTAAAGTTAACTTTTGAGATTTGGTCTTAATTTATTATTCTTTTGCTTTTATTAAGCTGATTTAAATTAATTTTTTATATTTAGAATTTATTTATTTAAAATAATATTGTGTTGTTTCAATTGTCCAATGAAATTATTCTTTTTTGCATTCTTAATTTTAATTTGTATTTGGAATAATTTTTTCTATTATATACATATACATATTCATGATTTTTTTTTTCATTATAACAATATTTTTTTATCATTGTTTATGTATTCATTGCTTTTGTGGTTACTAATTTTTTTTATTACTATTTTTTTTATTATAAACAAGTGATTATATATTTGTAACATACCTAGCAGCCTGATAGTAATAATAATAATAATAATAATAATAATAATAATAATAATAATAATAATAATAATAATAATAATAAAATAATAATAATAATAAGAACGAGGAGGAAAAATTACATTACTACAAAAGTAATTGTATAAAGATAAATAATTAAAAAAAGTGAATAAAATTAAAAAGTGAGAGAAAATCAATAAGGAAATGAAAACGAAACGAAGGGAAATGAGATAAAAATAATAAACATTAAACAAAATCAATTTAAATTAATAGGAAAACAAAAAGAAAATAAAGAAACAAGATTAACTAAAAAAAGAATAAATAGTAAACAAAAAATATGAACCAGTATCAGAAAAAACAAAGAGAAAAAAGAAACAGATCAACTAAAAATGGATGGAGAAATAAATAGTAAACAAATAATATAAAATAACAGAAACACAAAAGAATAAAGGAACAGAATAATAGAAGGAAAAGTAAGGGTAGGTAGAAATTGAAGAGGGAGAAATAGCGGAGAAGATTCGAGTACTTACGAAGGCGTCTCTTTCTCTCGGCAGTGAATAATGGGAAAGGTACTTTGTTCTCCCCTCCCCCTCCCCCTTCTCTCAATTTCTCTCTCTCGGAGTGAATAAGATACTTACCTCTCTTATCTGTCAATTTAGGGACATTTCCTGTTTACCAAGGGTTCCACAACCCTTTATTAAGAGGTTATCTGCTATGGAAGAAGTCAGATCGATATTTATGTGTTAAGTAACCTTAAGCAATGAAACTAAGTAAAGATTTATCGCCAGTTAGCATTTCACCGTATAAAAATTTAAAAAAGGTCTTGTATGGGAAACACATAAGCAAAAAATAGAGTTCAAAGCAATATGAAGGAATTCAGTAGCACCAAAGCAAAAAGAAAATTAGGACTTAGGAAATTCCTGATGTTAAAAAATGTACTTTTTTCTATTTTAGGAGGGTTAGGGGTCGGGGATTGGGGAAAGAGGGGTTGAGGGGGTGATGCACAGGTCACGGAGAGGTCACCAGGAGGTCACTGGGGCGGTCAAAAGTACGTCCAGTCTAGCCCAGGCCCGAAATATGATCTTTTTTCAATAGTAGAACTAGATTTCTCATCATATACTGAAATTGAACTCTAATTATGGTTCCCGTTTTCCGTTGGCCAGGATCCGGAATGGCAGACTAAACCATTGTGCCCTTTTTAGAGAGAATTGTTTAAAAAAAAAAATTTCAACCAATTTTTAACAGTGACAGTCGCAGCGCTCATAATTAGCGCCAGTAATCGCCCTATTGAAAAACGGTTATTTGAATGTCAGGAAGGACTGTTATTAGGGAGCGAACATTGGAGAGTCGTATGGAAGGCTGGAACGCCATATTGGTAGAAGCGAGAATGTCAGCGTGTGTGTGAGTGTGTACATTGCGTATATACATAAATCACAGGAATGAGATCTGTGGTAGCGTATATACACATAAATACACAGGAATGAGATCTGTGTAGTAGGCGTTTTGGGGAGTATACCTGGATACTCTGTCACTATGGCGATGAATCCTAATACATTCTTATCCCTAGATCCATTCTTCTCTGTTTTTGCAATTGTTTGATAGGCCCATATAAGCCTAAATGACGGTGAGGTTGCGACTCTACTTTGTTGTAATCAGTCATTTTTGACGTTTTTTTTGGTTCGTATGTTAGGACGTAAACACAAAAACGCACAAAACTATATAACATAGACATAGCATATTAATATATTTAATTTTATATATATATATATATATATATATATTTATATATATACTATATTTTTTTTGATATATAATATATATATATATATGATATATATTATATATATATATATATGCGTGTGTGTGTATGAAGTTAACAGGTAACTGAGCTATTATTACCCGGCAAAGTGTTTGGAGCAGCAGTGTAAAGTTCCGTTGCAACCGCACCTAAGCTCGCCTCCCCACCATCATCACTAAAACAAAAGAGCCATTCATGCAATTATCTTCATTTCTCTCGCTCAAACCTCCACTCGATTTAACAATAACAGCATAAAACAAGCAAATAGGTGGATAACCAACAGCTCGGTAGCAATGGACCCATTAGTCACAAGCGTGAAAAAAAAAAAAAAAAAAAAAAACCGTTAGTGACGAGCAACCGTTTTTTCCCGCCAACTCGTACTAATGCCTCCCGATTATGTTGCTTATAACCTGGGGGGTGGGGGGTTTAAAGCGACTGCAGTTTAAGTTGCTCCAATTCTGGGACATATATTTAATGCATTCGGCATATTCGAACTCAATAAAAAGACAGTTTTATATAGCTTCACGTCATTTTTCATTCATGGTCGGGAATAACGTGTGTGGGGAAGATTTAGTAGGCCAGTTAGGATGGTTTAAAACGTATGTTTTCCGTGTTCAACTTTGAATGGGAAGATTATGGATGAATGGTAGCAGTTTTTAGTGTGTGACAGATGGGTCTAAATATAAATTGGCTCTTTTTTTATATATATATACGTAATTGTAGAGGGCTTATAGGCCTAGGTTTGATCCGCGCACACAACCACAGAGTAGTATTCACAAATAAACTTTATTATTCCCAGAGGTGCGTGAAGGCACCCGGATTAAACCTATCTCTCTCTAATTTCGTATATCCTAAATCCCGGAATCATATTTCGATATAAATTACTCGGTCCTAATTTAGTGTTGCCAGCTGGGAATTAGGAATCGAGCGCTGGTCACCTCACTCGATTTGGAATTTGGGAAGGAGTGTTTCCTTGGGTTTCAAGGATATTCCTGGTTTTGTTGGAATTTTAGAAGTTTGGTCTGTATAATTAAGTGTGTAATATTGTTATTTTATTATTTAATGTTATTTATGTTAGGTTTTTTATTTCGAATTAATTTAATTTTGATTTTTTCACAAAAATTTCAGCTCAAATATTGCTGATTCTGTCATAAATTTTATTAATGACTGAAGTGAATACAAAGTTATACTTAGTCCGCTACATTTAAATTCTTGTAATTTTGGTAACTGTTTGTGTGTTTTCTAATAATGAATTCTTTATTTTAAGGCCTATAAGCACCCAGTGTTTTAGACCTATAAGCTCGTTACTTGGTATGTTAGTTATAGGCCTACAAGCTTACAGTACCTATATTCTGCTTTTTTCCATCTGTCCATCCGCCTGTAGTGTTTGCGCATGGTAACACTGCATCTCGGGCTTTAAATAATATCCTATTTCGAATCTTAACGGTGTAATTCACATACAGTAAATTATTAAAACATTTTCCAGTTGCAAATGTACACCCAGATATTCTTTTATTTACCTAAAACTTATACTAAACGTAACTATTAACAGCCTGGTACGCAGTGTTACCATGCGAAAACACCACAGGCGGACGGACAGATGGAAAAAAACAGAGTATAGTATATTAGTTTTAGGCTTATAGGCTCGGTACATGGTACATTAGTTGTAGGCCTACAAGCTCACAGTACCTAGTATATTAGTTTTAGGCTTATAGGCTCGGTACTTGGTATGTTAGTTATAGGCCTACAAGCTCACAGTAACTAGTATATTAGTTTTAGGCCTATAAACTCGGTACTTGGTATAATAGTTGTAGGCCTACAAGCTCACAGTACCTAGTATATTAGTTTTAGGCCTATAAGCTTGGTACTTGGTATGTTAGTTGTAGGCCTACAAGCTCACAGTACCTAGTATATTAGTTTTAGGCTTATAGGCTCGGTACTAATTATATTAGTTGTAGGCCTACAAGCTCACAGTACTTAGCACATCACTGGTTTGGCAGGGATGTGAAATTTTGTGGCAGTCAGCTCTTAGAAATTATTGAGATTCTTTCAGTTTAATGAAGCCCTTCAGGGCTGTGGTTAATAAAATGATGAATGTCCCTACAAAGTTCTTGTGTGAATTATTTATGCATTGTTCACCAGGGATCAGTTAACGTTGTTGATCATTAAAGATTAATAAAACATCATTCACTAAGGATCATGTATTGTCATCAATCAGTCAGTTAAGAATTCCTTGTACGGTTTTTACCAGGGATCATTTGATGAACAGACCGATAGTTCCCAGCCGAGTAACGTGTACCCCGTTGGAATAAGTCTCTGAGAGTGTCTTGTCCCATAAAAATGGTATGATTTCTACATAGTTATGATTCCAAGTTACCCATTGGGTTCTAGGACAGGTAAACATAACAGTATATTTCAAGGTCATCTGCCAGAGCTAAACACAACCAGCTAGATATATAATTTTCTAATGTCATCTGCCATGGCAAAACGTATCGTCAATGAGAGTCATCTTCTGGGCCTAACATCATAATCCAAAGTCATCTTCTGGAGCAAAACATAATGGAAAGCCATCTTCTGGATGCTGACGTACCGTCACATTACCCAAAGACCTCCTCCAATGCTTAGTCCCACCCTTTTAAAGTAGAAACCCAGATCATAATCCAGAATAGATGACACTGCAAAGCCAGGCACCTCTTAGTTGCACTGTCATTTCACCACGAATCCACCATCAGGAAGAGCACCAGTCTTAAATAGCCAGGCATCCCACTGCTATGAACAATATTTTCACCAGTAAGAGTCAGAACACATTCTATGTGCTTATTAAAGCAATTTATGCTAGGGAGACAGAGGTGCTCACTTACCATTCAATATTGAGACTTGTATCTTTCTTAATGAGTTTTTTCTGTGACTTTATGAGTGGCTTGGGCCGGGTGAATGAGTCGAATTTCTTTGACTCCTTGAGTGACTTGGGGAGGATGATCGCTTCTGTAACTCTCAGACGTCGCATGTTGGATACGAAGCAGATGACCTCTTTGTCTTGCATCAGGTTCAGCCGTGGGAACAGGAGATAGTCTAGCTCTCTGCTGGGAGGTAGAAGTATAGTTAGACTGATAGCTGAGGGCACCGTCGCACATCCAGCAAAATGGCGGTATATAGAAAAGGGAGAGATGATGATGTTGGAACGAGGGATGTTAAGTACCATTTGGGTGCTTATATAAAGGTTTCTTCTTTATGTAAATTTATGGATCAGCTATGCTGAGGAATAGGCTAACACCATACTGTAAGATTTCAAGTCTAAATTGAGCTTGTTGGTCATTGAATATCATTGTTGCACTGAACAAAAACGAAAAGAAATTGTAAATTAACAACAAAACCATGACAGTAGAAGGCCACGGCATAGCAGCTATGGGTGGAGAACCCAACAGTTTAGACCATTGGTTATATTACCAATTAACCCAATGGCTACATACAGGAATTACCTCCTGGTGGGGGCGCAAACTTCATGGCAATTTCAGTAGCTTTCAGAACGTCCTCCTCAGAGATCACCCCAGGGAAGCAAAGGCTAAGATGGTACATCAGGTCATTTTTTAGTGGAATAATTTTCTTTGGGTCCAAATTAAGACTCACACTGACACCTAGGAGAAAGAGAATCGAAGTTGAGAACAAATTCATTTTACTTTGGATACCGTTTTAAAACGTAAGTTTCACGCGTGAATGTAATGTGAAGTAGAAAGATAGATTGTGCACTCACACAAAGCATCCAGCAGACGGTCAGGCCTGAGAAAGCGATGGAGTTGGAAGTAGGCAAAAGTATCAGGAACACTTGCCCACAGTGTGTCTAGTCTTGAGGAAGCCGCAGGTCTCCTGACATCCTCCCAACATACTTCTCTACTCGACACCTTTCAGGGATAGAAGCAGGTTATCAAAAATGGCGCATGAATTGTATTCTGTTCGATTCTAAGCAATATCCACCCATTCCTGATGAATTTGTGCACGTTTATGAAACAGCTAGAAAGAGGAACTTTTTCTACACAGGGACTCAACAACATTTCAACAGTTAGAGTATGAAAATAGTAGTGGTCATTGTTCTTTTTTGTTTTTTTCTTATTTTTAGCCACACTTTATATATATATATATATATATATATATATATATATATAGTGTGTGTGTGTGTGTGTGTGTGTGTGTGTGTGTGTGTGTGTGTGTGTGTGTGTGTAACGTTAAACAAACCATTACCTAACAAAAATAAGTTCTGTGTCAGTGACAAGAGCCATCCATGTCATCTTCATTGTTTGATTTCCTGTGGATTAGCCAACATAGTTAATTGAAAAAGTTGAAGAGTTGAGAGATTCCAGGAGTTGATGGAATTCCAAGCAAGTGGCTGTGGCATGACAACAGCGATTATATATCTGAGTGGGTGTCCAAGTTAAGTATCTTTGGAGGAGTAAGATGTCCAAGCAATCTGAATAAGTGGCATAACTGTTCACCTGTAAATAATTAAGGTTTCTGTAAGAAGTATAGGGCACAGTAGTAATGAGTATAACTGGTGAAGGGTAAGGTGAGATTTGATTGTGACAGCAAGACTGATAGCTGAGGGGTTGAAAAGGTGATGAGCGTGTGGTCTTAGACCACCTACTGTAACCTCTCTTCCACCATCTAGAATTACAGGATAAGTAACCCAACCTACCTAACCTAATCTTGCCACACCAACCTAGGAGCGTAAGTTTCATGCCTCTCATTGGATTCATCTCTTGGATATGCATTCTACCTGTCTTTGTATTCATAATTCTATCAACTTAACATAAGACCAATATAGAATTAATGCCAAGGGAAGCTGTATATTGTTGTGATGTAATAAAACTCACAACAACTGAAGGATTTCCTTACTTTCGAACCGAGAACGTTTATTGCATCAGTGGATGTTGTTGGTGCCATAAGGTTCTTGAAGTCATGGTATAGGTCTAGGACAACCTTGAATTCAGTTCTTGCCAATTCGCAAAGAATGGCGTCAGTAACTTCGGTCATCTCATCTATGTACACATAAACCTCCCCTTCATATGCATTTTTCTCAAGCTTTGGCAGGTTCTTAAGAGGCAAGATATAATATTTTGCATTTTGAGTGTTGATAAGCATCTTTCCGTTTTCAACATTCAGTTTTCTCAAGTGGAAACCATGACGTGTGGTCCATGTCAGAATCTCTTGTATATCAGGCAGACTGGTTGTCACCTCTATATCTATGTTCACATTACTGGCATCTTTCAAGGGTTCCAAAAGATGTGACAGTACATTAACATATCTCTCAAAGTTTGAGTCTGTTATTAAGATGCTCTCCACATTAATTTCATAGATTCTGATAAGTTGAAGCAAGTCATGACTGATTCTTACACCTTCCTTGATGGCATTTTAGCACTGGGCTTTTCGGCATTGTGGAGACAAAGACCTCAGGATCAGGAGGCACAGAGTGATGTTAGAATCGTTTATTTCAAAATCTCTCACTTGGAATGTGTTAATATGAAGACGTTTCTTCTTTATTTCTGTTATCAGTCTGCTGATGGTTGGAAATATCTTCATCAATAAGTAAGTGCATTTCAACTTTACTTGCTTCCTTGAAAAGTCGTAGCCATTCCTTCTAGCATTGCTGTGTAGTCTGTGAAATTATGTTTCAGTTACCATAAATCGCCTGGCTGTGAATCCGCTGAGATTTATCAAGGTGAGTAAATCACTGGCTCCTATTAAGTTTCCAGTAATTTCAAGATCAATGCATGTTTCATTTGCCTGGTCTGATGGGAACTGGCATCTCCTTGAGGGCTGAAATGTATTCAGGGAAGTTTTGTGTCATCTATAATAAAATCCGCCTTGACTTAATTGTACGACTTGAAACTGGTTTTTCTTGATGAGATTCAATAAGGCGATAAGCTGCCGTAATTCTTCATCTACATTTGAAAGTTATTTCTAGCTTTTCTTTTATTTATCCCTAAAAGACATGGTTATCTTACCAGCAGGTCAGTATATTTTGTAAAATTATTGTCATTAATCAGCAAGTTTTCCTCACTGTGAAATGGTTGATGCACGAGGAGTTCCAGGAGTTCATCAGCTTTGATCAGATCACCACAACATCAATTTTGACAAATGTTTTATGATTAGCGCTTGGAGACAATGTAGGAAGAGACTTCAGCATTTTGACATACTCCACAACATTGGAATCACGAACTTCAAGATCGTGCACTTTGAGCCTTCTAACCTTCAAGTTGCGTTGTTTAACCACAGTTAGTAAGTTCCCCGATGTTGCGCAAGTCTTCGTCGACAGCAATGTCAACTTCAATATCACCTTCATCTTTCAGGGGTGATGAGAGCTTTCTTATCATGTCAGTGTACTCTTTGTAATTTCTGTGAGTTATAAGTAGTTTCTTTATTGTCATTTGGAATGAACTGATCAAGTGTAGCAATTCATGAGCTCCCATTAGCTCTCCCTCAATCGCAATGTCAATCCTCACTGTCCTGGCCTCCTTGAAAGGGCGCTTCAGAGATTTTAACGGAGAGCAATGTAGGCAGACAATGATGAGTCTGTCATACTGAAATGTTCACACTGAAAAACCTTTTGCTGCTTACTGATGAAGGCAGCAATGAAACTCATCACACTTGACAGAGTTGAGTATTCTGATCATGAATATCTGTCTCTCATTCCAGTCGCCTGGAGGAGCTCCAACGCTTCTAGTTTGACATCTTTGGCAATTTCGACCTCTTCCGAATAAAACAGACCAATCAAACAAAATAATGTGTTTTCAAATTTTGCTAATTCTAACTGAGGGGAGCCACGAATGTCTTCTAGCAAATTCCGAATGACACACGTTTTGGGGCTTAAAAATGACTGTAGCATTGAATTAACAGCTGTCCTAAAACCAAGTCTTGTGGTCTTGTGCTTATTTGTTAGTTCCTTCTTTACCGTCTCCACAATGGTGTTACTCACCTTAGGTGAAACCCTGTTCTGAATAAGACATGAAGTTACTGCTTTCATTATCTCTTCTATGTCATGTCCATGATCTTCCCCAGAGATTTCCAGAAAAATGTACCAAGCTGCGAGAAAATCTTGGAGACCTTTGTGTGGGAATGAGTATATCACGTCTTTGCTAGGAACGCGCTTAAGGAACGCACTGATCATCTCTTCAATGGGAACTTGTATATTTCTGCAAACTTCCTCCATTCTCTTATAGGCTGGTTGTGGTATGTTAATTTGATCATTCTTGAGTCCCATTAGGGATTCTTTGCTTAAAGCATGCAAGAAGTAATCAATCTTCCTGCGCAACACAGATTCATCTGCTGGTATACTGACTTGCAGTCTTTCTTTCAGTTTGTTTCTGTACAGCCTGAATATTTCTCCATATAGTTCGGGAGCAGTGTTAATTTTGATGTCATTCATGTGGTCATAAGCCATAATATACTCAATAAAGAAAGGTTATATGGCAGCCTCCATAAGTCAGCTAAACGATGTTCGGTTCACGTTCAGGTAGCTGAGTAGGCCTTTTACATCTTGTGCTTGTGGATATATCTTAGCAATCTCACTGTGATATTTGGTAACAAAATCATCCCTTCTTTCCAGAGGAATTCCCAAAAGCTGGATGTGCTTCAAGTTGTGGGAATTCACTCTTTGGTGTAAATAGGTTAGCTTCTCAGGTCTTGTTGTAATCAGCAGTGTTATTCCAAAATGTGTCTTAAGGTCAAGAATTTCCCCAAGCAAATTAGCTGATGACTTATTCAGTTCATCCAGACCATCCAGTACGATGAGCACCTTCTGAGCAAGCACCACCTTCTTAGATCACCAGGTTTGAATATTTTGGAAACCCCCGGCATAAGGTGATATAGTAAATCGCCGAACGACTTTATGGCTGAGTTTCTGCACTCAGCTTTCAGCAAGAGGTCATAAGTATCAAGGTATTTTATGTTACCTTCCTTAACTTCCAGTCAGTCACAATCTTTTTTGTCAGTGTTGTTTTCCCCAACCCCAGCTACGCCATCTATTACGACAATATCATTTGTTTTTTTCAGAACTCTGATCACACAAAACATCCTCATATAAAGCACTGACCTCTTCTCCAGATGGCAACTCTCCTCTAATATTTCCTCTCTGTATAAACTTCCTTTAAAGGAGTTTGACCTCAGCTAAATGGTTTCACAGTGCTCACTTCGCTTTCGTAAGCCGTGTCATATTGCTGAAGCACTTCCTTCACGCCTTCTCATTGACTAAGTATGACAGGGCTTCAAAGAGCATCTCCTTCTTGTAGTCTTCAAATGTACTTGCTTCAAACTCGCCATGAAGGTACGACCTAATTTCAGATTCCACTTTGTCAATCTCACGTTCTACTGTGCCTGGTTCAAGACCGTAAATCTGCCCACTAAATTTTAGAATCCTGGTCAGGATGTCTTGAATCTCTTTTGCTCCTCGGTGAGGTTCTTGTTTGTGATGGTGGGCGGGTGGTCGTCGTGAGCAAGATGATTCCTTTTATTTTTTACAATGGTTATGAGAATTCTATGCCAGCAATTTCTTTGTCCTGTGCTTTCCAGCTTTCATAGTCCTTGGCCAGGCCATGGCTCCCATTGCAAAGGCACCTGCACAGCAGCGTAATGTCGAATGATTCCCCGTCGCGGTCATTCTTGACCTTTTCCTTCTGGACAGCAGTGAGTCCTTTTGCAAAATTCAGAATACCCTGGGCTTTGTAGTAGTCTAGCAATGACGAATATTTGGATCTATCGGCGAGCCATTCTGAAATACAAACAACAGCACTCGAGTCGTCACCTTCCGGTGAATGGAACTGAGTCGCATCAGATTCTTTTCTTCAGTGTCATAGTAGACTTGAGATTGCATCTGTGAAGCCATGAGAAAGGCAGCAATGGAGTCTTGCGTGTCCAGAGTCTGAAAGTAAACAAAGAGACAGGTATTCACTATTGCACAGTCGACCATAGGAGATGAAATTGCCAGAAATGAGATACTTGTAAGTTGAACACTACAGGAGATGATATAGAGCAGGAAATTGAGAACTGGTTGCATATTCTGAATCTGACTACTAGACTATCTCAGGTATGATTATAAGTAACTTATACGTAGTATAGATTACTTAAGCATACTTACACGTATACGGTCACACAAACAAAGTGGCAATCCCTGTGACCCCAGAATAGGATACAGTGCAGATATACAGAGAGATGAAGAACAGACTATAGTTTGGAATTGGAATATAACATTTAGGTTGAAGGCCAAGCGCTGGGACCTATGAGGTCATTCAGCACTGAAACGGAAATTGGGAGTATAGATCTCAGAAAGATAGTATAGCAGGAGGAAAACCTCAAAGCAGTTGCACTGTAAAACAAACGTTAAGAGAGGGTTTGAGGAAAATCAGACGGAGGTGAAGGAATATGAACGGAGGTATAGTAAAAGGAATGAAAGGGGTCGCAGCTAGGGGCCCAAGGAAGAGACGCTGCAGTGAATGTTTAAGTCATGACTATAGGCCGCCTCACTCCCAAGGGGGGGGGGGCGGTTAATTCTTATGCTAAACCCTTCATAGATATTCTAAGTACAATTTCCTGTCGGCCCTCGTGGCAGGCAAAGAGTTGTTTTTCCCAGCCGCTGGGAAATCACGTTAACCCTTTGAATACGACTGTGACGTATACCATACGTTTCCTAAGGTAGCCCAGAATACGGCTGTATCGTATACGGTCACTGGCAATTTCCTTTTATGTGGAAGACTGATGATTGAACTGGCCTGTTTTTTTCTTGATTTGGTTACAATCTGCCAGTTGTCATACTGTGAATTCATATAAACGCACGCATTTCCCTAAAATTAAAACATTATTTTTTCATCAATATGTCATAGGAAAATGATATCCAGATAGTGAGCCAATATCAAGCGCTTTTGCCTTTATTCGTACTGACTGACTTTTCTGCCTGTCATTTTCTTGTGGTATTTTGCTTATATATATATATATATATATATATATATATATATATATATATATATATATATTTATATATATATATATATATATATATATATATATATATATGTGTGTGTGTGTGTGTGTGTGTTGTGTGTGTGTGGTGTGTGTGTGTGTGTGTGTGTGTGTATAATTTCGGGTTGTTTTGCATGGATCCTCCCTATTGAATTGAATACCTCCTTCTATTCACGACTTCTTCAGTGCAGAAGAAGCGATAATGGGACCTCCCTAGTGAATGCAATAACCTGTTCATTAAAAGAAAATACATAAATAAAATAAAAATAATCGGATCTCTCATTCATTTCCAATTAATCTTGGAGTCATTCTGGTAAAGATCTCACTTTGGTTTTTTTATAAGTGTTCCGAGAATCTTTTCTCTCTCTCCTCTCTCTCTCTCTCTCTCTCTCTCTCTTCTCTCAACACAGACAAAACACACACAAACACCCACCCACAAACACACACACACACACACACACACACATATATATATATATATATATATATATATATATATATATATATATATATATATATATATATATATATATATCACTCATATGTAACCCAAAAGATTTCAATAAACAAAAAATTAACATTTTGTTCATACATTTATAATAATCACATTGGTTAAAAAATATTTTTTGGGCAAATATCTTACTCTTTGTGACTACACATATCCAAAATATAAACTAAATGTAAAACATTTTGCAAAAATATCCTTGGGAATACAGAAGAATAAGTAATATTTTATGATATTGTCACGTCGATACAATCACAAAAACTGTAAAATTATTCTTCTCATTAAATCCGGAGACAAAATTTAATATTTGAAATATAATGAATGAATGAATAATTCATCTCTTCCAGATTGACTTGAATATTTTAAAAAAAAAAGCTGTTTTCAATGATTATCAAAATTGTAATTATTAATTTTCATTTTTCACCATTCAATTATTAATATATCCACTAATTTCTCTTCAGTATATAATTTAAGGAAAAATAGAATTCTCGGTTTAAATTCAATCGGCGTGGTCCCTCCGACCTCCAGCTTACTCGGGACGCTTGCAAGATTTTCCCTTCATGCGTAAGTTGTAAACATTATATTCCTGACTTTTAACATTAATTTAAAGGTGATAAAATCTAAGGTCAAACAGAGCATTGTTTCACCAACGAAAATTGAAATATATGCGATATATTTTATTAGAAACAAATAATTTAGGTACTGTTTAATATGCATATTATGTATTTTTAAAAATAAATTTCCATTCTAATGCATAAATCATAAATAACTTATTCTATAATTCCTGTATCTGTAACTCACACAAAAAACCTTTTTCAGGCCTTTTTAGGCTCTTGCATAGACCTTTCCCACCCACCCCCAACAAGAACAATAATAAGAACAACAACAACAACAACAAAGTCTGTAGGCTTACTCCCAGAGTAAGCAAAAATGCTATTGTAAATAAAGCAAAGCATCTGATTGACTCTTGATGAGGTGAGATTAAGTAACACAGAAAGTATAAGTGGGAGGAAGTAATTAACTTCTGGTCAAACTAGATGAATGATTAGCTAATCTAGGTACATAATGGAGTTAAAAGATTGGCTAATCTCAATATCCTGTTTGGAGATTTGAAAGATTGGCTAATCTCGAGATTCAGATTGGAGTCATTAGCTATTGAAACTCTTCTAATAATGGAAAAAGGCCTATTTTCACTTACTCTGGGAGTAAGCCTACAAACTACTTTGTCGTTGGATTTGCTTGGGGGGTAGGAAAGGTCTACAGAAGACCTAAAAAAAGTCTGAAAAAGGTTGTTTTGCGTCGAGTTAAAGATACAGGAATTTGAGGATAGGATATGTGCGACTTATTTATTAGAATGAAAACGTTAAAATAAATAAATTCTAACAAGAATAGCATATTTATTTAATTTTCGTTGGCGAAACAACGCTCTATCTGACCGTAGATTTTAGCACACACCCCGAGTAAGCTGGAGGTCGTATCACGCCTTGTAACTTTTAAATGGGAAAAAGTACAGCTATTTAAATCCAATTTTATATTAAAGAATTGATTATCTATGTTTTTCAAAAAGGAGGAACAAGACTATTTACATTTCTCTCTATCACGACTCTCTTATATTCCTGCAACTGATTATTTTAATTTATTGTTTATTGTGTCATTATCTAATTTAACTAAGCCCCTCTGAAAGACTGTAAAATTATTATTATTATTATTATTATATTATTATTATTTATTATTATTATTATATTATTATTATTATTATTATTATTATTAATCTTTAGAGCTTATAAATTAATGCCAGCGAGACAAGCATTATATTTAATATTAGGAAGCGGTTTGCCTACGAAGATGATAATAATAATAATAATAATAATAATAATAATAATAATAATAATAATAATAATAATAATAATAATAATAATATATGAGGCAGGACGCAACCCGAACCCCACACTATAAATACCACCCAGTCGAATTAGAGGACCGTGATCGACAAAAAAAAATATATATATATATATATATATATATATATATATATATATATATATATATATATATATATATATATATATTATTATTATTATTATTATTATTATTATTATTATTATTATTATTATTATATTATTATTATTATTTATTATCAATATGACCTAACCGTTTTGAAGCCTCTTTTTCAGCCCTAATTGCCCATCACTTTTAAGAACGTGTTTACTAATTAATATTTACATTTTATCACTTAAAACATTTCACCTCCAATTTACATAATATTTACGCTTCAAAAAAATAATAATTTTGGGAAAATCTCGGAGGACTCGTCTGGTGGAAGAGAGAAAAAAAATGATTCATTATCATAATCATTTTAGCTAAAGTAAAAACTATACTTCTTTTCTTTTAAATCTTTGTTCAAAATAATCTCTTGTGGTTAATTTAACCAACGTTTTTTTCATGGAATATTTTTAAAACTAGGCTTGTTGTTGATGTGACGGTGTTTTAAATTGATTACGTAAAGAGAGAGAGAGAGAGAGAGAGAGAGAGAGAGAGAGAGAGAGGATGAGAGAGAGAGAGAGAGAGAGAGAGAGACGTATCTATTGAAATACATAATATTATAACTCAATGAAAATCGATTGAAAAGTCATATTCAAAGAATCATTTCGACTCGATCTGAAACCCCACAAAAGAGAGAGAGAGAGAGAGAGAGAGAGAGAGAGAGAGAGAGAGAGAGAGAGAGAGAGTACTTGCAATTCCTCTGGACATACAATTTTAGACCAAAACAATTATGTTTCATAGGACTCGGTATAACTGTAGAAAGACAAACATGTTAAGGCTCCTTTGAGTACACTATTAATGGTGTGCCTAGTCTGGGAGCTTCAGGAAGATCGAATCGTTTGTTACTGTACGATATCCACCACCAATACACTGAGGCCTTTGTCAGCAGCATAGGAGAGGACTACGAAGTCAGGGAGTTGAAAAACTGGCAAATCCAAGGTGACCAACAGTGCCTCAACCTTGAAGGAAAGGTCCCTCAGAATGTCTGACACAGAGCAGTGGAACTATACCTAAAAAGGGGGAATTGTGGGCTATTCAGGGACCCTTAGAGGGAACCAACAGTCCCTTAACCTTCAAGGAAAGGTCCCTAGCTTAGCCTTGGCTTACCACTGTCTTACGCTGAGCAGTGGAACTGTACTCTAGCATAGAAGGGTTACAAACTGTACCATCGGAAACAAAACCTGTCGTAGATTATTAGTTGAAATGTACCTTAGCATAGAAGGGATTACAAACTGCACCATCACAAACAAAATACTATAAGTTTTCATTTGAACTGTACCCTAGCATAGAATGTTTACAAACTGTACCATCACAAACGAGATAATATTATAGTTTTAGTTGAACTGTACCCTAGCATACAAATATTACAGAAAGTACCAATACAAACTTAAACTATCACAATTTCCAGTTTCATTACACCCTATGATTGAAGGATTACAAAACTGTACCATCACAAACGAGATAATATTATAGAGTTTTACTGAATTTTGGTACCTGCTCTACATTTAAGTCCAGAAGAAGAGGCCAGGATCCATCCAGGACCAAAGCTGATGCTTTCAGAAAAACTCTCTAATAAAAATTAACCAATGAAATATGCATGATTGCTAATGGAACGGTAACTAAAGAGAGGAAAGACCATTTGCTTTGATATTCTCAAACGTCGCTTCATAGTTTGCAAAATATAGGAGGATCAGATGATTTCAAAAGATAATTTAAACAAGGCGTGACCCGACCTCTTGCTTAGTCGGGGTGCGTGCTAAAATCTAGGGTCAAATAGCGTGTTGTTTCACCGACGAAAATTAAAATAAATACGGTATATTTCATCAGAAATATTTGTGTCCTGTTTAACAAGCACATTAATTATTTTTGACGTTTTTACTCTGATAAATAAATCATCAATATCCTATCCTACAATTCCTGTATCTTCAACTCAACGCAAAACACCTTTTTCAGACCTTTTTATGCTTTCCCATAGACCTTTCCTACCCCAACAAGAACATCAAGAATAATAATAACAACAACAAAGTAGTTTGTAGCCTTACTCTACGAGTAAGCGAATGTGAACAGTCCCAAAAAAATTTTTACATGTTGAGTGGTGCCATAGAGTAATAATTCTTTGGGATGAGCTTTGTAATCACATACCCTTTTTATATACCTATATTAGGGGCTACGACCCACCACAGTCGACTAGCCAAGAAGGCCACAATTCACTAAATATATAAAAGCCACAATGAATTTTTTTAGAAACAGGGCCTAAATTTAAATACAAC
>NC_087223.1:16620604-16625604 GCF_015104395.2 Macrobrachium nipponense | reverse complement strand
AAAAACATAAAAACAGTGATAAACAAATTAAGTTTGTCTAATAAAGACAGATAAGGATATTTCATATTCTAAATATGTATGTATGTATATATGTATATCAAATATACATATACATATACGTACATATATATACATATAATATTATTCCTCTTAATAAAATATGTATATGTACTGTACATGTGTAAATTTGTATATAAACATATCTATACATATACATGTATACATAAGCTATGAATACCACAGGAAAGTGACAGGCACCACGACGATGCCTGAATAAATACACATACACATATAATATATATATATATATATATATATATATATATATATATATATATATATATATATATATATATATATGTATATATATATATATAAATTTATAGATATACATATAAATTCATTCTTTTGAACCGATATTCAGAGACGCTTCATACTCTTAAAAAAAAAAAATCAATAAATCCTGTTCCTATTAACCTGGATGTTGGACCAGCCATTGCAACAGCCAAAAACGGCAACGTGGTGTGCAAATGAGTCCTCTCTTCCAGTGAACCGTATTATCATTAATGAATACTGCCGACAATTATTGTCTTAGGTTCAGCCGAGCACGAAAAGTCCTTCGTGCAATCCTGCGAACTCTCAGGATGAGTACATGGGCAGGGAATGGATCTCACATCCTATTTCGACGTTTGTAGTTGAAATTCGAAGGGTCACTTTTAATCCTTTTCTTCCTCTCGAAGGATTTTTTGCGTTGTAGGATTGTGTTATTAGTTTAATTGTGCGGTTGTAGGATTTTTAAATAATTCTTTTTGATCCTTTTTTCCCTTGAAGGATTTTTGCATTAGATGCATGGTGCAAGTATATAATTGTGGCGTCTGTAGGATTTGAAATAATCCTTTTTCTCTCTGGAAGGATTATTTGTGTTGTAGGATTGTGTTGTTAGTTTGATTGTGCGGTTGTAGGAATTTTAAATAATACCCTTTTTTGACATTTTTCTTTTTACCTAGAAGGATTTTTGTATTGTAGGTTTATGCATTAGTGTTGAATTGTGGCGTCTTTGGGATTTGAAATAATCCTTTTTCTCTCGAGTTGTTTGTGTTGTTAGTGTTTGATTGTGATACTGTAAGACTTTAAATAATCCTTTTTGTATTGTAGATGTGTGGTGTTTTTAGTATTGAATTCTTGCGTCTTTAGGATTTGAAATAATCCTTTTTCTGCTCTTATAGATTCTAATCTCATCTTTTAATCATGGATTATATTTCTCAATCATAAAACCTTTATAAATCCACCTTCTTCCGTGCTTCCAAAAGCACTTTTTGGGGAGATTATTAATATTTGGATTGTCATGGGTAATGGCTTCATAGCAACGAATGATAAGTTAAAGGAAATGAAAATGCATTTTCTTCAAGTAGGTCTGCAGCAAAGAGGCATTCGCGCACGTGTTGGGGGCGCCTGTTCTCATGATGGTTTCTAGAACTCAGCAGGAGAGTTGTGGAAAGGACACGCGCCATCACGCCGTCAAATGTTGCGAAAATATGATGCAATACTTCGTCGAAATTCTTCTAAGATGTTTTGGTCATCTCGGGAGTCTGTGACGTTTGTGCTCCGCCCCCCCGTAGGCCCCGCCCCAGGTCACTGTATAAATACGACTGACGAAGTAGAAGAGATCAGTGAGAGTCACAGATCAGATCATCAGTGAGCTCAGCAGCAGAGATCAGAGAGCATCAGAAGAGAGATAAGAGAAGAAGGAACAGACGAAGGATCAGAGAGTGGAAAAACGCACTCGAGTGTTTGGTCAAATTCTGGTCAAGTCGTCCAGTTAGAGAGAACGACCGATGTAGTTTTCGACGTTGAGCAAGTCTTGAGAGCAGAAACGTTCTACAAGAGGTTTCGAGGAGTTCCTGCCTTCGAGTATCAAGAATAGACATTGTTTTCTGCAATACGGAGTCAAGAAGATGTCTGCAATTACAGTTCTCCTTTTGTGAAGCCACCGCTTCGAGCATTGATCTCTGACAGCGCAAAACTGGCCAGCAAGTATTTGCATTACCTCACTGTTTCCCCAGTTCACTCATTGTAAGATTTTACTTGCTAGTAAGCTTGTAAATAAACCTTTGTTAGTAAGCTTGTAAATAACCTTTGTTAGTAAGCTTGTTAATAAACCTTTGTTCTGTTAGTGTTTCTTTCTATATTCGTATCCCCAGTTTCAACTGTTGGTGTTGAATTCCTTTGTTTGTTTATCATAATATCGAACTTGGAGCGAAACCTCTCGGGATCCGTGACAATATACTTATTCATTTTAACTTACCGAAGAATACCTGTAAATATTCTAATTCTTATTTTACAGTCATTCTGCCAAGCAGTCCAACGAATTCTCCGTATTCTTCAGTGCTTCCAAAAAGCACTCTTTAGACAGATGGCGTCTATAAACAACCCTTCTAAAAGACAACCCCCCCCCCCCCCAAAAAAAAATGATTTAAAATCACCTTTTCCAAAGCATCAGGCAGCCCGATACGAGTGTCCAAAAGCAACAATACTGAATGTAGACGTTTGCTTGCAAACACTAAAAACAATGTCCGTGTCCACAGTTTCCCCGACGACAACAATGCATTTGGAGAGAGAGAGAGAGAGAGAGAGAAGAGAGAGAGAGAGAGAGAGAGAGAGAGAGAGAATGAATGTACCCGGATATCAAATCAAAATTTTCAAAATTTTATATTTCCCATTTTCCCGTCGTCTTATCATAATAATAATAATATTAATAATGATAATCATACCACCACTAAATTTTTTATTAATATATATATATATATATATATATATAATATATATATATATATACTATTAATATATGTATTATATATATATATATATATATATATATATATATATATATATATATATAATATATATATATATATATATATATATATATATATATATATATATATATATATATATATATACTATATATATATATATATATAATATATATATATATATATATACACATACATATATACTAATATATATATATATATTATATATATATATATATATATATATTATATATATACATTGAGCTACAAATGTCCTTTAATATCTAATTCGCTCTACCTCGGAATTAATATATTTTCTTACATGCTTGACAGAAGGGGAATTTTTCTGGCGATACGAGACTTGTCGGCTCCCGGGCGCGAACCATCGAAACCAAACAAATCTTGGACGACGTGAAGCTTACACCCACACCGCCACCGCTTCACTCTCGTCCTGGATTTGTTTGGTTTCGATGGTTCGCGCCCAGGAGCGACAAGTCTCTTATAGTTTAAAAAATTCCCCTTCTGTTAAGCATATATGAAAATATATTAATTCTGAGGTAGAGCGAATTAGATATTAAAGGACAATTTTCTTTTATTTTGTAGCTCGATGCATGTATATGAATCACGGTAATGTGATATATATATATATATATATATATATATTATATATATATATATATATATATATATATATATACATATATTATATATATATATATTATATATATATATATATTATATATATATATATATATATAGATATAAATATACAACAATACCATCAACTTTATGAACATGATTATAACACCGATAGTATAAGGAATAAGTTATTTCTACTGTATAAAATACAATGTATACCAATAATATACTAATATTTTCATGTGTGTAACACATAATATAACCTATGCAAATAATTACCACAAATTGAAATAAACCAAAGCCTTAAACACAAAATTCCAAGTCACACAATACAATGCACCCAAAAGGTCCAACGATTCTGGATAATGACATATAATGAGTTTCAGTAATTGGCGAGTTTCAATTGACCAGTTTCCAAAGGCTGATAATGTTCATTGTATTCGAGATGTTTATACTTGGTATAATGATTTTCATTGTAGTGGAATGGTATTAATACGAGTAAGGTGAAAGAGATGGGGATAAGGATTTAATATATATATATATATATATATATATATATATATATATATATATATATATATATGTATATATAGCTATATATATATATATATATATATATATATATATATATATATATATATATATATATATATATATATATATATATATATATATATATATATATAATATATATAGATATATATATATATATATATATATATATATATATATATATATATCTATCTATATATATATATATATATATATATATATATATATATATATATATATATATATATATTGTTACGAAGTGCCAAGTATCTGGTTACCATGCATCAAACATTACCTCACAAAAAGCCAGACACCTGAACCCTCATAACACGTTTAAACGACTGAATACTCTAAAGGCAACAGTGATCCCTTAACACTTACCAGTATTGCAGAAAATCAGACTAAGTTCATCAAAACAGGGTGTGAGGTAATCTTGTAAGTAATTAACTTAATCAAAGGGCATCACTCCTTCAACAACGTTTAAACTCTAAGTATTTCCCTGATTTCAGAAGTCCTAAGTACTTCCCTGTTATAAGTCACTTCAAGTTACTTGAAGGAAAGCAAATCAATTACCACTCTATGTCTCTACCTATCATATAGTCATAATCAAATATAATATACTGGTGTAAGATTAAGAAAACACTTATAAAAATTTTAACTACAAAAATTTATTATTAAATCAAAATTTATAAGTGAAATTCACAATATCAGGGAAAATTACTGTTACTTGAAAACAAAGTAAAGTTTAATTAATTCTTGAATCAAATTAAGTAAAATTAAATCAAAATTAAAATTTGAAAAGAATTCTAAGTAAATGCAAATTAATTCACAAGTGTTTAAATTTAAATGTGTAATGATAAAGCAATGAAAATAACTAAGTCAATTAAACTGTGAATGCAAATGAAATATAAAATAAAAAGATACACTTCAATAAGAAAACGAAAATGAATAGTGCACAAACAATGGAACAAACACAAAACACACAAAAATCAGTAA
>NC_087223.1:16600604-16613104 GCF_015104395.2 Macrobrachium nipponense | reverse complement strand
GCATTTACTATAATATATATATATATATATATATATATATATATATATATATAGATATATATATATATATATATATATATATATATATATATATATATATCTATATATATATATATATGATATATTAGATATGATTATTATATATATATATATATATATATATATATATAAAAACCATTATCTATCCCTGGAATCTAAGACATGTGTTTCTACGCAAGTTTATTCATAGGAATCTCCTGTCCCCTATACTTAATATATATATATAATATATATATATATATATATATATATATATATATATATATATATATATATATATTCTGTAGATTTCTCAGCAATAAATAATAAATAATAATGATAATAATAATAGATTCATATTATTATTATTATTATTATTATTATTAGTAGTAGTAAGTAGTAGTAGTTAGTTGTAGTAGTAGTAGTAGTAGTAGTAGTAGTAGTAGTAGTAGTATATAATTGTTGACATGTGAAACATAGCCATAATTGATATGACATATAAACCAAAAAACATTCGCTAAGATATTCTGAAATTTAAAAAAAAAATTAAAAACTTACTCTACATGTCATATTTTCATATCCTTTGCCAAAAAAACTGAAGAATCTTTCCTGAGAGCCCTGATACAATTCTCAGGGCGAATGTGGTGATGACAGAAGTAAATATATATAATAAACGAGAAACATATCACAATATATATTTCAGTTGTATTCTATATACGCACGGATTATTGCCAGGTACAACTGAACTGAGCATCAGACGCCTTTTGTCATTGTTGATATAAGGCTGCTCTAGGCACGGTTCACTTAACTGAATATTAATTCAGTGTTTCTCTAGCGTTGGGAATATATATATATATATATATATATATATATATATATATATATATATATATATATATATATATATATATATATATATATACATACATATGATATATATATATATATATATATATATATATATATATATATATATATATATATATATATTACAATATCATTTCCCACCGCTAACATATCACAAAAAACTATCTCACAAAGAGAAAAATATATTCAAGAATAGAAAAACACAGTTTCCACCCGTTTTCAAACCAAACATCAAAGAAACGCAAACCTACCTACCTTACTTAAATAAAAACATTCAGTAACACAGAATAATAATCATCAACAATGTGTTTCTGGACCGTATTCGATAACACAGACCTCAGTGGAATATTTACTCAGAGGATGTTTGAACAAAAATCAAACACCTCTTTTTCAGCCCTAATTGCCCATCACTTTTAAGAACGTGTTTACTAATTAATATTTTCATTTTATCACTTAAAACATTTCACCTCCAATTTGCATATTTCGCTTAAACAAATAATAATTTTGGGAAATCTCCGAGGACGGTCGTCTGGTGGAGAGAAAAAAGAAAAGGAAAAGATTCATTATCATAATCATTTTAGCTAAAGTAAAAAGAAAACACATTTTTATTCTTTTTTAAATCTTTGTTTAAAATAATCTATTGTGGTTAATTTTTATCAACATTTTGCTTTTAATGGAATATTTTTTCTTTTTTCAACTAGGCTTATTGTGAGTGGTGGTGTTTTAAAAATAAATCTGATTACGTAGAGAGAGAGAGAGGAGAGAGAGAGAGAGAGAGGGATGAGAGAGAGAGAGAGAGAGAGACCGTGTCTATTTGAAATACCTAATATCATAACTCAAAAAAATCGATTGAAAAGTCATATTCAAAGAATCATTTCGACTCGATCTGAAACCCCACAAAAGAGAAAGAGAGAGAGAGAGAGAGAGAGAGAGGAGGAGAGAGAGAGACTGGCTATTTTAAAGATACGAATATATAACTTCAATGCAAAAACAATCTTCTTCTCCTTCCATCAAAACTCCCAACTTCCACTCCGGAGTAAATCTCCTCTCTCTCTCTCTCTCTCTCTCTCTCTCTCTCTCTCTCTCTCTCTCTCTCAAGGAACGCTCCGGAAGATAAAGGCGCACTCCACACTCTCTTTCATTCGCCTTACATTAGCTATAATGCAACCCGGGTCTAATGCATAACTTCGTCAGCACCAGGTTTTTTGAAGAGAGAAGAGAAAGTTTTATCTATTTTTTTTCTGTGGGGGGGGAGGGGTGAAGGTAGGTCATCATACCCCGTGTGACCTTGCTAGGCTGTCACGAGCGTGTTTCGCATTGTGTTATTAAGAATTTGCGTTTGGTAGTTAGGTCAATGTATAAGTGCATGAATATATATATATATATCTATATATATATATATATATATATATATATATATATATATATATATATATATATATATTATACAGAGAGAGAGAGAGAGAGAGAGAGAGAGAGAGAGAGAGAGAGAGAGAGAGAGTACTTACAATGCCCTCTGGACATACAATTTTATATCAAACAAATCTGTTTCATAGGATTCAGCATAACTGTACAAAGCATGACTTATTCTGAAGTGTTCAGGATGTCATAGAATTTCATTTGTAAAAGCCCTTTGCTATGATGGGAAATATATTTATTTCTCAAAATATATATCAGCTATGTAGATTCACACCAACCGTGCATCTGATGTCTAGGCCAGTCCCTTTTGATGCTCCTGATTGGCTGTTGATAAGCCAATCACAGGGCTGGAAACTCTCCTCAGTCTCTCTTGGAGAGTTCACGCAGGCAGGATGTATGTATGTTCCACCTCTCCTGAGGGATAGGTCTTTCAAAAGTATCCCTCAGGAGAGGTAGAACATACTACATCCTGCATATGTGAACTCTCGAGAGAGACTGAGAATTTCCAGCTCTGTGATTGGCTTATAAACAGCCAATCAGGAGCGTCGTAGGGGACTGGCCTAGACATCAGATGCCGGGTTGATGTGACGCTCATAAAAAATACATTCATATAGTTTCATATACTTTGTTTTTGTTGTTCTTGTTGGGTGGGGGTTGGAAAGGTCTATGAAAGAGCCCAAAAAGTTCTGAAAAAGATCAATGAATCTGAGGATAGGATTATTTATGGTTTATTTACTGGAATGAAAATGTAAAAAATAAATCACGTCCATGTTAAACAGTACGGAACAATTAATCCTCATAAATTAAAACCTATTTATTCTTTTTTTTATTGGCGAAACAGCGCGCTATTTGCCGCAGACTTTAGCACGCCTTCCGGGTAAGCTGGAGGTCAGATCACACCTTGATAAATAGAGGAATATTTCTGTTCTTCTAATATACATCATCATCACATTCTTAAGAATGACCGACTAAATATCCTTTAATTTACAGTAATATGCGACTTTGCTTGACTTAATTTCATGGACCAAATACTGATATATTTAAATTCCTAGTTGATGCAATAATTCAGAACCCATTTCAATATATATTTATGTTTTATTTTTCGAAATTTGCCATTTTTTTATTTATTTAATAATTTTCCCATAATTTACGGATTTGGCATTTTAATATACTTTTAACTTGTCCTAATAATAACAATAATAATAATCTAATTTTCCTCATTATTATAATTACTATCATTAGTGTTTAGTGCTACCAATCTACAGAAAGTAACTGTATATATATACATACACACACACACACACACACACACACACACACACACACACACACATATATATATATATATATATCTATATATATATATATATATATACATATATATATATATATATATATATATATATATATATATATATATATATATATATATATATATAAAGCATTATCTATCCCAGGAATCTAAGACATGTATTTTACACGGGTTTATTCATAGGAATCTCTTCTCCCTACACTTTCAAACGTATCTGTGCATATACGTCAAGCTTAATGAGTTCCCAAGAAAAAAAAAAATATATATATATTTTTGTAGATTGCTAGCAATAAATAATAATGATAATAATAATGATTCATATTATTATTGATTATTAGATAGTAGTATAGTAGTAGTAGTAGTAGTAGTAGTAGTAGTAGTAGTAGTTAGTAGTAGTAGTAGTAGTAGTAGTAGTAGTAAATAATTGTTGACATATGAAAAAACAACATAATTAACCGCTATGACAATTAGTGATAGAAAACATTCTCATAATAATAATCATATAAACAAAAAATAAATTCTCGAGGTGAAAATTAAAACAAAAAAATGACAAACTTTTTCATATTTTCATATCCTTTCCCAAAACAAAACAAAAATAAATAAAAAACTGACAAATCTTTTCCTGAGAGCCCAAATACGATTCTCAGGGCGAATATGATGATGACAGAATATATATATATATATATATATATATATATATAGATATATATATATATATATATATATATATATATATATATATATATACATACATATATATATATATATATATATATATATATATATATATATATATATATATATATATATATATATATATAAACGAGAAACGTACCATAATATATATTTTAGTTGTATTCTATACACGTACGGATTATTGCCAGGTACACTGAACTGAGCATCAGACCTTTTGTCATTGTTGATACAAAGATGCTCTAAGCCCGGTTCACTGAACTGAATATTAAATCAGTGTTTCTCTAGTGTTGGGAATAGCCCATCGCGCATTTAACAATTTAAAATCGAGATGGACGCCGTTTTTCAGCAAGGACGACTTCAATATTATATATAAAAAAAAAAAAAAAAACCTGGCGAAAGAGGAGGACATCGTAGAAATAAAACAGATAAAGGTAAGTGTCTTGTGGTTCTGGGACAAAAATGAATACTTAAATAAGATGGGGAGATATTTTAAATGATCAGACAAAATTCGAAAGGATAGGCGTACCTGACTATTACAACATTTTCAAAGCAGAGGATAAAATTAATAGATTTTTAAGAACACTCAAACAAAATAACGTAATTAATGATAACACTTACCAAGACTTGTTTTTTACTGGATCATCATATCGTATTTTATATGGTCTCCCCAAGATCCACAAAGATGGAGTTCCCTTACGCCCAATCCTCTCCTTGCGGAATACGCCTCACTATAAATTAGCCAAATTTCTTGTTCCCTTGGTTAGAGCCCTTAACAAAAATCAATCTTTTGATAACCAATTCCACCATGTTCAAAGAGGACATTCAGACAGGATCAGATCATATAAGGCAAGCTTAGACGTTGAATCCTTGTTTACTACGTCCCGGTAGGAGAAACTATTAATATAATATTAAGACAAACTTTTTCCTGATCAAGATGCAGTCTTTAATAATTTTAGTAGAGCGTTTTTAAAAAAACCTTTAGAACTGGCGTGCTGTGGACACGCCCTTTGTTTTCAGTGGCATTTTATATAAGCAGACTGAAAGAAATGGCCATGGGATCACATTAAGTCCAATTTTTGCTAGCATCTTTATGTGCTCCTGGAGGAGCGTATAATGGACGAATGTCCCATTAGGTTCCTTCCCCTATTTTATCGGAGATTCGTTGACGACACGTTCGCCTTGTTTCGTTATGAATGGCTTGCAAGAGTCCTTTCTGGAGTTCGTCAACAGACAACATCCAAACCTAATGGTTTACCATGGAGAAAGAAGAAAGAAATAACAGGCTTCCCTTCCTTGATCTTATTTGTTTCCAGAGATGACTCAGGCTGTTACACAGTGTGTATAGACACATTTATGGTTTGGGAATGAATTTGTATAGTTCGTGTTTCTTAATTGTAAATGGAACTCTATTTTAACCTTCCTCCATAGAGCTTATACTCACTCATCAAACTGGATGAGCTTTCACGACGAAATATCCTTTCTGGCGAGATATTTAATAATAATTGTTTTCCTTCACGACTTTTTTTCAGATCTCTAAACAAACGGCTAACAGAGAAAATGGTGCATTCAACACCTGTATCTACTGTACCGAGACTGAAGATGTTTTTTGCAGTTTCGCTTTCTTGCATGATGATACCTTCAGGAGGAACATGCACATCCATTACTCAAAAGATGTTTCCGGCTGTGGACTTGAAAATTATCCCCAAAATCCCTTAACTATTGGATCGCTGTTTAGAGTCAAAGACCGACTCAGTCCTTTGCTTTCGTTCAGCGTCGTATATAAATATACTTGCCCGAGATGTGATCACGGGACATACGTGGGATGCACGAGGAGGCTGTTGAAGGTTCGAATGATTCCCACCCACAGGGGCATAAGCCATAGAACAGGTAGTAGGTTATCTAATCCAGAACAATCCGATATACGTAATCACTCAAACATGTAAAGCATATATTGACAGCAAGGATTTTCTATCTTGGGCCAACTGCGGACAACAACAACCTGATAATTTTAGAATCTAAAATTATCAAAACGACTGTACCGTCGTTAAATACCCAAACGTCCTCTGTAAAATTGTTCATAACCTAGTTTGGGCAGCTGGTTTGCCTCACTGTATTTTTACCTATATTGTGTTAGTCTTACTCTTTCTCTTGTATAGGCAGGTGTTTCTGAAATTTTAGTGAAGTCCTGTACTTTTAATATGTCTGCCTTTTGGAGGTGCTGTTGAATTTTAAACTTTTAACTTATTTACTTTTAACTTTGAGAGCTGTTGCCATGACATTTTTAATATAAATTAAATTACAATCATTATTGTTCGTTAAACTTAAATAATTTATTTTTAGCCTTGAAAATGCGACTTGGAATTCGTAGCGAAACGTCGGCATTAGAATAAACTGTTGAAAGATGAGGATGCCTTTCCCTACTACTTCCTTCGGGATATCTCTTCTTTGAGCTCCAGCTCCGGCCCTTATGTGTATATATATTGTTATGAATCTTCTTTGTTCAGAGACAATAAATTATTGTTATTACTCTATTTTTAAAACAGGTCCTCCGTTCAATAAATCAATTGCCAGTCCAGACAAAGATTTACTATACAAGACTTCAGGTAACTTAACACTCAAAAGGGGGAGACAAAAAAAAAGAAAATGTCTAAATTTTACACTTTTTTTATTCACAAATAAAATTCAAAGAAAATGTCCTCGAAAACCTGCTTGAGGAACTAGAAAAATAAGCACCCAAGCATACACAATAAATGTCCTCACATACCTCAAACTCTACCTAACTATTATACCGCCAGAGTAAGAGAGAAATGTCACAGTAAGAACGAACGAAATCAACACTCACTCACGTGTCCACGATAGGTGGAGAAAAAGCCAAGAAAATTAATACCATTAACACTAATATAATTAGGATATGCCTTAGTTCATCCAATCGATACATAATTAATTGTTCATCAAATATATCGAAATCTCACTGAAACTGCTTCAGTCGAAGAAAACTGTCTACAAAGGCTCTCGCGGGAGCCTCCACTTGATGCTTGGAAGCAATAGTCAAAACACTTAAGAGTCCACTCACGTAAAGGGGAAAGTATATAAGGAAGGGCAAAGGGGATGCTCCTCAACCCTTCTCCGGCCTCAGAAGAACCTCCTGACGATTCCCGGAGGATACAGCAGTGCACTCGTCGTCGTCGATGCAAGGTCTGGCCCTTGGTCATAAGGGCACAAAAATAATGAAATGCCCACAGAACTAACTCGCACCAGAGGGCAAAGGGACAAAACCCTCACCACCACAGCAGCCTGGCGTTTTTATACAAGTGAAAGCGAGCGTCTCAATGTCCTGTCCGTGGCCAGAAGGCAATGTTGCAGAAAAATGACGAAGAGTGCGGCATGAATAGTGATGCTGAACCTCCCTTCGGGGAACCGTGACGATTAACCTTCGCATGATGAAAACCTCTCCCACATCAAGTAAGGTTGCCGAGAAAATAAACAGCGTAAAACCATCAGGCGAAAGAGGCAAATTACTGAAGACGATCCTCAGTCGTTGAAACATGAAAAGAGGAAACGAGCGGATAAATAAAACTATATAACAACAAAAACAAAACCCTTGAAGGAGCGAAAAGATCAACAAGCAGTTTCTCGAGAATAAAAAAAAAAAAAAATAAGTTACGTTAAGAGAAACGAAAGAAATAATTTAAGATGATATTACAGTATATATCAAAATAAAGACATCAACAAAGGCGCAGATATTCATGAAAAAAAACATAATTTTCAACAGAGCCAAAGCATCATGGGAAAACAGCATATGCAAAGCGAAATATATTTATGTAGTATATACATTTAGCTCCAAAAAAAATATACATATTTCTCCATAAACATGAAGTGTTCATGTTGCAGTATATAAAATCTCTTTGGTTATTTTGCAAATGATTGCAAAGGGAGAAGCATACAATTTTACACTTGATACCTTTTAATGTATTCGTTTCAGAATTTCGACTTGTTTATTTCCGTGAAAGAGAAGAGAGAGAGAGAGAGAGAGAGAGAGAGAGAGAGAGAGAGAGAGAGAGAGAGAGGACCGTGCACTATTCGCAACAGGAAATCTATTGTGACACAGAACTTGCAAAGTAGCAGATTCAATGATATATATATATATATATATATATATATATATATATATATATATATATATATATATATATATATATATATATATATATATATATATATATATATATATATATATATATATATATATATATATGGCACACCTCTCTGACAATATCATCTTTAGGAGATCAAGAAATTCACCACTACTACTTACTCAGAGAATTAAGTATAAATATCCAAATATGAATACAATGGATACAATGGTCATCACACTCACACGCATCAAACGCACCTTAAACCGGAAATAATGCCATCATTGTAACATCATTGTAAACTTCCGTACGAAATAACTTGATTAAATCTTGCAACTTTGCCAAGTTTGGGGTTTGGACGAACTAACTTGGTCTTTGTAAGTTGTTGGAGAAAACATTAGCAGTAATTACCTTTGGGATTTTAAAGGATTTATTGATACATTTTAAGGGGGGAGGGGGGGGGGGAGGGGAGAGGGTGGGTGGTGACAGAAAGGGATATAAATTGGCAATATTATCCGCACGTTGCCCAGGCTCGGTGAGGACCACAAAAGACCAGATATCAATAAGTAATATATATATATATATATATATATAATATATATATATATATATATATATATATATATATACTATATATATATATATATATATATATATATATATATATATATATATATATATATATATGTGTGTGGTGTGTGTGTGTGTGTGTGTGTGTGTGTAAGTATAATTGCTTCTGAATTAATTTTTTTTCTCTCTCTCTCTCATTCACAACTAAACGAAACTTAACAATAGGTAAGACAGATAAACCACCAAAAAATATAAACAAAAGACCGCATTCGATTCCGTGCAAACGACCCCGACTACGGCTACGTGACAATGTTTTTGTGATTGAAGCTTTTCCCGCAACTATCCGAACTTGATGAATGGGTATCTACGGGCACAATAATGGCCCATTGCCCCACCAATTACCCATTCATTACTCGGCGACTTGGAATGATTGTAGGAGGTAGTCATGGTCGATCGACGATTCGGACGACGGGGACGGGAGTTTTGTATTTAAGGTGTTTTTATTAGCTCTCTCTCTCTCTCATCTCTCTCTCTCTCTCTCTCTCTCTCTGTTAATCTATCTATCATTCCTCTCTCTCTCTCTCTCTCTCTCTCTCTCTGTTAATCTATCTATCATATCCTTCTCTCTCTCTTCTCTCTCTCTCTCTCAGATACCGGTCACCAGTAAAAATATATTCCAACATTAAATATCTCGAAACTGGATGAGAGAGAGAGAGAGAGGAGAGAGAGAGAGAGATTGAGAGAGAGACTGAGAGAGAGAGAGAGAGAGACTGCTGGCCATTTATTCCAATCAACTGATAAATGATATCAGGTCCTCGTTGATGACAACTGCACACATCAGCGAGCATTATTGAGTGGTAGATATAAAACTATCGTCAGCCTTAGTTGGCAATATCTGGCAACACTGCCATCAGAAATTGGACCTTGATTACAATTATTTTTAGGAGAATTATTCTTATATAATATTGTTGTTAATTATTGTATAACTGGTTGGTTGTTCATAATTGTTGATTGTTTTGTAGCCGGAGTCATGACCTTGCATAGGTCGTGTTAAGGTATAAAATTTTTCCATGTATTCAAATAATAATAAATAATAATAATAAAGTTTTATTTCTCTCTCTCTCTCTCTCTCTCTCTCTCTCTCTCTCTCTCTCTCTCTCTCTCTCTCTCTCTCTCTCTCACACACACACACACACACACACACACACACACACACACACACAATAACAGTTCTGAAGTTAATTTATGAATGGTTTTTTAAAAATATATTCAACTACTTTAAATCAAATTTAAATTAAATTAGATCGATATAGACATGGCTTCAGTTATTTCCAAAATACTACAGTAAATCTATATACGGTCCTCCATGATTTAAAAAAAATGCATTGCAATAAAACAAACACACAAAAAAAAGCCAATCACCTTCCAATAAGCTAAGCCAAGAGTCCTACGATTCTCGATTGTTTTAATTCATTTTCATTATAGAATTTTCTTGGATTAATACCTTCAAAATTATCTGCTGAAAATATAGAAATAAATATAGAATAGAATTCAATATTTCGCTGTTTTTAAAAGACGTAATTTGAATATGCCCTTCTTAAAATGATAAATGACCATTATTTGATCGTAATACCTTTATTGGAAACACAATATATAGCAAGAATTCTCACCAGTTATTGCAAGAATATGATACCCACCGATATATGATCCAATCAAGTGGCTATATAAATATATCCTTTATATATTCTGAATCTTTATTATACCACAGGTAACTATAACCTTCGTCTGTTGTTGGGTACAAATATCCAAAAAATTCAATTTCAAAAATCTATACGTCTCTTGCGAATAGGTGTTGATAAAGCTATCATATTGCTATGAATGGGTTATAACGTTGCAGAAACATATTTTCCAGATATCTGTGACGTCATGTTGCAATGTTTATCACTCGTGCAATATCATGGATAAAATCTGATAGGATATTATTTTATGGGAGATTATTTTCTGATGCAAAGATAAGCCTTTTGCGTTCTTGTAAGCAAAGAACAGTTGATTTTGTCAAAGCATGACATATTCTGAAGTGTTCACGATGTCATAGAATTCTATTTGTAAAAACCCTTTGCTATGATGGGAAATGTATTTATATTTCTAAAATTTATATCAGCTATAGTCATTCCACCAACCGTGCATCTGATGTCTAAGCCCATCACTAACGATGCTCCTGATTGGCTGTTGATAAGCCAGTCACAGGGCTGGAAACTATCCGCAGTCTCTATCGAGAGTTCACTTAGTCTGGATGTATGTACCACCTGTTCCTGAAAGACGTATACCCCAGGAGAGGTGGAACATAGATCTTACCCATGTGAAACTCTCGAGAGACTGAGAGTTCCAGCCCTGCCATTGGCTTATCAACAGGCAATCAGGAGCGTCGTAAGGGACTGGCCTAGACATTAGATGCACGGTTGAGTGAATCCACTATAGCTGTTGTATAAAATTGACGGTCATAAAAATATATTCACATATTTTCAAATACTCGGGAGTAAGCCTACAAAAATTACTTTGTTGTTGTGTTGTTAGGGGGGTAGGAAAGGTCTACAAAAGAGCCTAAAATGGTCTGAAAAAGGTGTTTCAACACTGAGTTAAAGATACAGGAATTTGAGGATAGGATATTTACGGTTTATTTACTAGAATGAAAATGCAAAAAATAAATCACGTGCATGTTGAACTGTACAGAACAATTCATTCTCATAAAATGTAGCCTATTCTAATTTTCGATGGCGAAACAGCGCGCTATTTGACCGTATATTCTAGCACGCCTCCCGGTAAGCTGGAGGTCAGATCAAACCTTGATAAATAGAGGAATATCTCAAGTGTGAAGTAAAGTATATTCATATCGTTTTCATATTAGATAATATGTCATAGTGTTGAGTTGTACAACCTTCAATCGGTCACCTATCTGTTATTTCTGTTCTTCTAATATACTTCATCATCACATTCTTAAGAATGGCCGACTAAATATCCTTTAATTTACAATAATATGCGACTTTGCTTGACTTAATTTCTTCGGAACAAATACTGAATATTTAAATTCCAAGTTGATGCAATAATTCAGAGCCCATTTCAATATATATTTGTGTTTTATCTTTCGAAATTTGTCATTTTTTAATTTTTTTATTTAATCGTTTTTTCCATAATTTTACAGATCTGGTATTTTGATATATTTTTTAATTTTAACGTGTCCTAATACTAATAATAATATAATAATAATCTAATTTTCCTTATTATTATAATTACTACCAATCTACAGAAAGTAACTGCATATAATATAGACATACATATATATATATATATATATATATATATATATATATATATATATATATATATATATATATATATATATATATATATATATATATATATATATATATATATATATATATATATATATATATATATTTTATCAAATTAGCGTAATTTATTGCTTG
>NC_087223.1:16590604-16595604 GCF_015104395.2 Macrobrachium nipponense | reverse complement strand
TACCAAGCGCTTTCGCCTTTACTCGGGCGGGCATTATTTTATTTCTGCCCGAATAAAGGCGAAAGCGCTTGGTACTGACTGACTTTACTGCCTGTCATTTTCTTGTGGTATTTGCTATATATATATATATATAAAGATATATATATATATATATATATATATATATATATAATATATATATATGTGTGTGTGTGTGTGTGTGTGTGTGTGTGTGTGTGTATACGTTCGTTTTTGCATGGATCCTTACTATTACATTGAATACACTCCTTCCATTCACGGCTTCTTCAATGCAGAGTGAAGAAGCGATAATGGACCTCCCAATGAATGCAATAACCTGTTCATAAAGAGATATAAATAGATAAAAATAAAAATAATCGGATCTTTCGTTCATTTTCCAATTAATTCTTGGAGTCATTCTGGTAAATATCTACTCTGCTTTTGTTATGAGTGTTCCGAGAATCACAAAACTCTCTTTCTCTCTCTCTCTCTCTCTCACACACACACATATATATATATATATATATATATATATATATATATATATATATATATATATATATATATATTGCACTATATATAACCCAAAAGATTTCAATAACCAAAAATGAATATTTTTTTTCATACGTTTATAATAATCACATTGATAAAAAAAACATTTTTTAGGCAAATATCTTTACTCTTTGTGACTACACATATCCAAAATCAGTACATTTTTTAACTAAATCTAAATCATTTCAGAAAAATATCCTTAAGAACACAGAAGAATAAATAATATCTTATTAATATCGTCATGTTGATAACACATCGCAAAACTGTAAAAATATTCTTCTCATTAAAATCAGTAGAAAAACTTTTATATTTAAAATATATTCAACTTTTAGAGATTAACTTGAATGTTAAACAAAAGCAGTTTTCATTCAACATCAAAATTGCAATAATTAATTTTCATTTCTCATCATTCAATTATTAATATTTCCATTACTTTCTCTTTTGTATGTAAATTAGGAAATAATAGAATTCTCAGTTTTAATTAACTAGGCATGATCCGTCCTCCAGCTTACTTGGGACGCTTGCAATATTTTCCCCTCACGTATAAGTTGTAAACATTATATTCCTGACTTTTAACATTAATTAGAAGGTGCTGAAATCTAAGGTCAAAACAGCGCATTGTTTCAACCAAAGAAAATTAAAATATATGTGAATATTTTATTAGAAATAAATTTTCTGTAATGTTTAACATGAAATTTATGTATTTTTTAAATTTTCATTCTAATGTATAAATCATAAATAACCTATCCTATAATTCCTGTATCTGTAACTCAACACGAAATACCTTTTTCAGGCCTTTTTAGGCTCTTGCATAGACCTTTCCTACCCACCCCAACAAGAACAATAACAACAACAACAACAACAACACGAAGTATAGTTTATAAGCTTACTCCCAGAGTAAGCCAAAATGCTATTGTAAATAAAGCAAAGCATCTGATGACTCTTGATGAGGTGAGATTAAGTAACACAGAAAGTATAAGTGGGAGGAAGTCATTAACTTCTGGTCAAACTAGATAAATGATTAGCTAATCTAGGTACATAATGGAGATGGATTGGCCACTGGGTAATCTGAGGCCGGATTTGAGATTAGCTAATCCATCTCCAGGAGATTTGAAAGATTGGCTAATCTCGAGATTCAGATAGGAGTCATTAGCTATTGAAACTCTTCAAATAACGGTAAAAATGGCCTATTTTCGCTTACTCTGGGAGTAAGCCTACAAATTGCTTTGTTGTTGTTCTTGTTGGGGGCTAGGAAAGGTCTATGGAAAAGCCTAAAAAGGTCTGAAAAAGGTGTTTCGCGTCGAGTTAAAGATACAGGAATTTGAGGATAGGATATTAGAAATATATTTGTAAAAGGTAAATAAAATCTAATAGATATAGCTCTATTTGACCGTAGACTTTAGCATGCACACCCCGCATAAGCTGGAGTTCGTGTCACGCCTTGTAACTTTTAAATGAGAAAAAGTACTGCTATTTAACTTTAATTCTATATTGCAGAATTACTGTTCTATTTTTTTAAATGGAGGAACAAGACTATTTACATTTATTTTTATAACAGAATCTCTATTACATTCTTGCGAACTTTTGCCTTCTGATTACAACTGATTATTTTAATTTATTGTTTATTGTGTCATTATCTAATTTAACTAAGTCCCTCTGAAAGACTATAAAATTATTATTATTATTATTATTATTATTATTATTATTATTATTATTATTATTATTATTATTATTATTTGTTATAAGAGCTAAACTTATAAATTAATGCCAGTGAGACAGGCATTATATTTAATATGTTTGGAAGAGGTTTGCCTACCAAGATAATAATAATAATATAATAATAATAAGAATAATAATAATAATAATAATAATAATAATAATATGTGAGGCAGGATGCAACCCGGAACCCCGCACTATAAATACCGCCCAGGCGAATTAGAGGACTGTGATAGACAATATATATATATATATATATATATATATATATATATATATATATATAATATATATTATTATTATTATTATTATGACCTAACCGTACCGTTGAAGCCTCTTTTTCAGCCCTAATTTCCGTCACTTTTTAGAACGTGTTTACTAATTAATATTTTCCTTTTATCACTTAAAACATTTCACCTCCAATTTATATTAATATTACGCTTCAAAAAAATAATAATTCTGGGGAAAATCTCCGTTGACTCGTCTGGTGGAGAGAGAAAAAAAAAAAAATGACTCATTATCATAATCATTTTAGCTAACGTAAAAAATACTTTTTTTTAAAGAAATCTTTGTTCAAAATAATCTCTTGTGGTTAATTTAACCAACGTTTTTTTTCATGGAATATTTTTTTAAACTAGGCTTGTTGTTGATGTGACGTGGTTTTAAATTTGTTACGTAGAGAGAGAGAGAGAGAGAGAGAGAGAGAGAGAGAGAGAGAGAGAGAGAGACAGACAGAGAGAGACCGTGTCTATTTGAAATACCTAATATTATAACTCAATAAAAATCGATTGAAAAGTCATATTCAAATAATCATTTCGACTCGATCTGAAACCCCACAAGAGAGAGAGAGAGAGAGAGAGAGAGAAGAGAGAGAGAGAGAGAGAGAGAGAGAGAGAGATTGGCTATTTGAAAGATACGAATATATAACTTCAATTCAATGCAAAAACGACTGAAAACAATCACATTCTTACAGCCATTTCGACTCGATCTGAAACGACACAGAACTGACAGATGTCCCTTCTTCTTCTTCTTTTTCTTCTTCTTCTTCTTCTTCGTCTTCTTCTTCCAACTTCTACTACGGAGTGAATCCTCCCGCCACCCACCCTCTCTCTCTCTCTCTCTCTCTCTCTCTCTCTCCTCTCGCAACTTCCAAGGAACGCTCCGGAAGATATAAAGGCGCACTCCACACTCTCTTTCATTCGCCTTCCATTAGCTATAATGCAAACCCGGGTCTAATGCATAACTTCGTCAGCACCAGGGTTTTTTGAAGAAAGAAGAGAAAGTTTTATCTATTTCTTTTGGGGGGGGGGGGAGGGCGATGGGGGGAAAGGAGGCAGGTCATCGGACCCCGTGTGACCTTGGTAAGGCTCTGACGAGCGTTGTTTCCTGTTATTAAGGAATTGGCGTTTTGGTAGTTATATCATGTATAAGTGTGTGTGTCTATATATATATATATATATATATATATATATATATATAGATATATATATATATATATATATATATATATAAAGGGAGAGAGAGAGAGAGAGAGAGAGAGAGAGAGAGAGAGAGAGAGAGAGAGTACTTACAATTCCCTTTGGACACACAATTTTAGATCAAAACAATTCTGTTTCATAGGACTCGGTATAACCGTATAAAGACAAACCTGTTAAAGGCTCCTTTGAGTACACTATTAATGGTGTGCGCCAAATCTGGGAGCTTCATGAAGATCGAATCGGTTTGTTACTGGACGAGATCAACCACCAATACACTGAGGCCTTTGTCCAGCAGGCCTAGGAGAGAGGCCTATGAAGGCAGGGAGTTGAAACTGGCAATCCAGGGGGACCAACAGTACCCCAACCTTTTCTGGAAAGGTCCCTCAGAATGTCTGACACAGAGCAGTGGAACTATACCTAAAAGGGGGAATTGTGGGCTATTCAGGGACCCTTAGAGGGAATCAACAGTACCTTCACCTTCAAGGAAAGGTCCCCTAGCTTAGCCTTGGCCTACCAATGTCTTACGAAGAGCAGTGGCATTGTACCATCAAAAACAAGATAATATCATAGTTTTAGTTGAACTGTACCCTAGCATAGAAATATTACAGAAAGTACCAATACAAACATAAACTATCACAATTTCCCAATTGCACTGCACCCTTTGATAGAAGAATTACAAACTGTACCATCACAAACAAGATACTATCATTGAGCTTTAAGGAGTTTTTGGTACCTGCTCTACATTTAGTCCAGAGAAGGAGGCCAGTCTCCATCCGGGACCAAAGCTGATGCTTTCAGAAAAACTCTCTAATAAAATGAACCCAACGAAGTTTGCATGACTGCTAATGGAACGGTAAGTAAAGAAAGGAAAGAGCATTTGCTTTGATATCCTCAAACGTCGCTTCATAGTTTGCAAAATAGAGGAGATCAGATGATTTCAAGAGATAATTTCAAACAAGGCGTGACCCGACCCTCTTGCATAGTTGGGGTGCGTGCTAAAATCTAGAGTCTAATAGCGCGTTGTTTCACCGACGAATATTAAAATAAATATGCTAATTTCATGAAAAATAATTGTTCTGTGCTGTTTAACATCCAAATTAGTTTATCTTTGACATTTTCAGTCTAATAAATAAATCAGCATTATCCTATCCTACAATTCCTGTATCTTGAACTCAACACGAAACACCTTTTTCAGACCTTTTTCTCCTTTTTAGGTTTTTTCATAGACTTTTCCTACCCCCCAACAGAACAACAACA
>NC_087223.1:16550604-16570604 GCF_015104395.2 Macrobrachium nipponense | reverse complement strand
GGAATGAAATAATTCTCTTACATACAGCCATTATTTGGTAAGTTAAATTTTCTAACTTTCTCTTTTTTAGGAAAGATTTTTGTCGGTCTACAATATAGTTTTGATTTTCTTGGGAACTTATTGAGTAGCATTATTACCTTTTGACCTTTGACCTTTGACCTTCGAACGTTTACATTCATGATTGTCGACCAAATGTAAAATTTTGACTTTCTGCATCCTGAATAAAAAGCAGTGATTTTTTCCAAGAGTTAGTAGCTTGAATGAGATACTCGTTGATATTTGTAAAACTAAATGTTCAAAGAGTAAACATCTATATCATGAAATTTTTCAAAGGTCTAAATGATGCCTAATGAATTTCGTTTTCCAAATTATTTACATAAAAAAAAAGAGAACTGATGAACTTCATTGCTTTATTTACAACTTTCTGGCCAAGCCAATTATTCCTGATACATTTTAGCAAATTTACTGAAACATACAAGAAATAGGGGGTTTCTTACTCTGAGAAGGGTGGGGATACACTATATATAGACAGTTGTTGGAGTGCTACAAAATAGGACATTGCTTTCCTAATGATAGCATTATGATGTTACAATGCAAATCACGTGAAAACTATTTATTCTAAGTCCCACAAATACTTTCTTCAGTGTACAGTTGCAGAACATCGCTTTTAAGCTTTTAGCGTTAATTTGTATAACTTATTCGAATAATAAGACTTTACCTGTTCACCTACAAATCAAAACAAGCACTTGTTGCAGCTTCACTACTGTCAAGGCTGAACCGGCATAGTTCTGCCTTTATAATGAAAATATGGTTTTAAGTGAGTTTCAGCCACCATCAGCATCACTATTTTGTCATTGGGTAGTAATGATTTACATTTACTCCTTAATGTACATCAGAAAATTTGAGTCATTTTTTGTTCCGAAGCTGAGCAGACCTGTTTGGAAAAACTCTCTCCTGATGGTACAGTAACTTTAAGGGGAACTGCTATATAACAAGACAAAAGAATATACCAGCTCTGATGAATAATCAAATTTATTCAGTCCATTAACTACAGCTGTTTAAATACGAACTTCAGCACAGGCAAGTGTTTGAATGACTGCCCATCTGAAATTATTGGCAAAAATGAAATAACTAGTTTTATAACACCAATGCTATTACAGTGTTAGAAATACATTCAGGAGTATCAGCTCTCTGGAGTTATTGATATCTGATTAATGATATTCGTAGGATCTTGAAATCTCCAGTGACGTAATTAAGCGACATGAAAAAATGCATTGTGGCATGCAGTATATGATATTTTCATTATCTGTACTCAAGTTTTACCTGTGGGAAGAAGAAACATGGTCTTTTAATATTTGACATGTAATATATGATCACTAAATACCTAGTAATGCAATGAGGATAGGAGGTTAGGTTAGGTTTGTTTTTTTTGAAATTTCTAATGTAGGCTCTGTGTTTGAACCTGTTACCCTTAGAATATATTTGTCAGTCTAATTTTATGCACTTTAACCATCTAGGCCCAAAAGGCTTTTCCCTTACCTTTGCCTATTTCCTTCCCCACCACTATACTGTACTTGAATTGTGATGAACCTATAACTTCTATGTGTTCGCTAACGTAACTCTTGAGTACCTTGGTCTTGAAGGTTCTATCACACAATTAGGTATGATGTTTGCAACCTCTTACCTGACACAGGCTCTTGCCCCAAACATTGCAATAATTCTCTTTACCACATATAGGCTACAGCATGCTTTGCTTCTTCTGGGGTTTTCTCTGCACTTGCAGTACGTAGGTTTACCTTTTTGTTAGGTTTACTTGTTTGATATGTTTTTTGCCCTTTTTATTTTTTTGGCTTGCTAGTAACTTTTTTATTATGCTGCTTGCCTTACTGACTATTGCTTCTATTATTAGTCTTACTTACTTATTGATATTTAAAGTTGCTTTCTCCAAAACTTTATAAGTCCAGAACTGGGAGTTGTTTGAGATAGGCTACTCTGGGAGTTGTTGTACACTGGTTACACTGGGTGTCGTTGGACACAGGCTACACTGGTGTTGTTTGGCATAGGCTACACTGGGTGTTGTTTGGCATAGGCTACACTGGGTGTTGTTTTGCATAGGCTACACTGAGTGTTGTTTGGTATAGGCTACACTGGGAGTTCTTTGACTTACGCTAGCCTATATTCGAATCTGCTAAGCATTGGTTGACATGAATTCCTACTAAAATTTAATGTAGGCTAAACCAGTCTTTCTTTATATTGTACCTGACCTTGTTGCCCACAACTCCAACCCAAAATGCAGATGACTGCATTTATATTGCAGGCGAAACTCGAAAGTCATCCTGAGACAAAAGTCAAATAAGGTAGGCGAGTATGTACCTGTTGCAGTGAACTTATTGCTGAGTTTCTCTGCTTACCACAGTAAGTTCGTCCAGTAAAGGACACAAGGTGTATCTATGGTTCGCTACATCATTATGGCATATAAGTTTTATGTTCCAGTTCATAAAAAAAAAAAAAAAAACCTTGTGTCCAAGTTTTGTAAGGGAAGGTAGATCGAGAGTCGAAAGAGTCGCCAGTTACTCGCCAGCCTCAGAGAGTCGGACTACCACACACCTTCTATCTCGGTGGTCTTGGTTGAAGACATTGGAATAATAAAGTTTTTTTTTTAATAATATATTTTTTGGGGGTCAAATTTTGGAATAATATTTTCTGATAAAATGGAAAATATTTTTTTTCTGAAAAAAATATTTAGAGTGAAAGTATGGAAAAAAAATTTTTCTGATAAACTGGAATAAATATCTTCTGCTATTTTTTTTTTTTTTTTTTTTTTGTGGGGTAGGGGGTGGTTGGATGAAATAGAATACGTATTTTTGTATGAAAAAGATGGGTTTTTATTTTACATATGAAAAGGTACATTTCTCCATAATCAAAGGTTATTCATAAAAAGTCATATACTATTATTATTATTATTATTATTTTATTATTATTATTATTATTATTATTATTATTATTATTATTATTATTCTTATTATTTTTTATTTTTTATATCTTTTTTTGCTCTATCACATCCTCCATTCGACTGGGTGGTATTTATAGTGTGGGGTTCCGGGTTGCATCCTGCCTCCTTAGGAGTCCATCACTTTTCTTACTATGTGTGCCGTTTCTAGGATCACACACTGCATGAGTCCTGGAGCTACTTCAGCCTCTAGTTTTTCTAGTTCCTTTTCAGGGATCTTGGGATCGTGCCTATGCTCCTATGATTATGGGTACGATTTTCCACTGGCATATCCCATATCCTTCTTATTTCTATTTTCAGATCTTGATTATTATTATTATTATTATTATTATTATTATTATTATTATTATTATTATTATTATTATTATTATTATTATTATTATTATTATTAGTACTTAGAGGTCGTGGAATCTATTATTGCAATTTATGATAGTCTTCAATTTGGATTGCATATATTATATATATATATATATATATATATATATATATATATATATATATTATATATACATATATATATATATATATATATATATATATATATATATATATATATATATATATATATATACTATATATATATAGATATATATATGTACATACATATATATACGCACATATTCATCATATACACAAACAGCCTACGAAAACTAATCTATAAACACCACACACCTACAGGCTACTACAGACAGTCACACAAACTGCAATCATTTATACTGCTCCAGACTGCTTCCCTTATACAGGTGACCCGTCTGGCCGATAGTACAGGTAACAAACACACGCGAATAAACAAACGTTTGTGCATCTGTGTTTTGTGCTGGCAGACGGTGTGGGGTGGGAAACACAAACGCCAGAATGTCCCACGACTATAATTGTGTCTTGAATTAAGAATGTGATTTCTGCAAAGAGGGTCGTATTGAAGTAACCACGAGATGACTGACAGCCGTTTATAATTATTGTATTTATACTGATTGAATTAATATTTTAAAAGTTTGAATGATCATTATAATAATATAATAATAATAATAATATATAATAATAATAATAATTACTATTATTATTTGAAGGAAGTAACAGAAAATAACAGGAAACAAAGAGGAATTCTCCTATTAGAAGATGAAAAAAATAATTTAACAAATAAACAAACAAATAAATAAATAAAAACATAAACATAAAAAAAAGTTCAAAACGTTGGCGGATTTTTCTGAAAATCTAATATATATATATATATATATATATATATATATATATATATATATATATATATATTATATATATATATATATGATATATATATATATATATATATATATATATATATATATATATATATATATATATATATATATATATATATATTGTATGTATATATATATATATATTATATGGTATATATATATATATATATATATATATATATATATATATATATATATATATATATATATATATAATCAGTTTTTGGGGGGTTCAGTTTAAAATACAAGCGTCTAGCTACTTATAGAGATCTAGACCGATTAGTTAAATATTTTCAATGCCCTTTAACCTCCTGAACACAAACTTCGATTCCTGTTGTACTCTGACTCTTGGAAATATTCGATTTCTTCACTGGAGCTCGACAGTCCAATTGGCACCGAAGGCAAAAATACAAATGTGTCCCGTTTTTTGTCTATTTCCCTCGACCTTCCATTGGTTTCTTCTCTCTCTCTCTCTCTCCATTACGTTTTATAACTCAAGTATTCCTACTTTCAACGCGGTCCGAGATGACACCTTGTGCAGAACACTTCCGCAATAATAGCTGCTTTATGGAAAATAGAATATAAATAAATAAAAAATCTTTGAGCTTTCAAAGCACTTCCTGGTAGTAAAAAAACAAAAAAAAACAGAACACACACATACACACTTTAACTTATAGCTTTACTTTTACAAAACGTAAACAAAACTTGTTTTCTCCGTGTCTTCCGGGGTGGGTGGGTGGGGGGGGAGGGGTTCGGCGGGTGAGGGGGATGTTTCCATTTAGACCCGTGGGGGTCTAAATCCCCGAAAGATATGAGCCCAGGTCGATTTAGCAGCAAATGGTTAAATGGTGTGACTCTCTCTCTCTCTCTCTCCCTCTCTCTCTCTCTCTCTCTCTCTCTCTCTCTCTCGCTCTCTCTCACTGTAACATGGTAGAAGTTTTGTGTGGTTTTTTGCATATACTAAATAATTAGGATTTCTATCATTCAATATTGTTTAGTGCATAAAAAAATAACACAGAATTCCCACTGGGTTTTATATTATTAAAATACTTTTTAGAAGAGATATAAAACATTTTTATCAATTTTTGCACCACTGAGCCATGGGTAAAAAAACAATTATTAATTTTTTATAAATTTTTGCAACACTGAACCATGGGTAAATAAATTATTTATTTATTACATTTTTGCAAAATGGAGATCTTTGCACCAAATCATTTATTAGAATTTTTTCCAACATTCTGCTATGGGTACCAAAAATATTTTATCATATTTATCCAACATTCAGGTCTGTACTTCCTTTTCATTGATATATACCTCTCTGTAGCGATCTTAAAAGTTGATCCTGACGTGGAAGAAAAAGGGTGGTTGTGCTGAGTGATTTTATTCAAAAGTTATTATTTAGCTGCTAGTTCTGGAGTGGCTGAGTGGAATTTACGTGTGTGTGTGTTTAACCTAGTTTAAACATATATCCCCGCTCACAAAAAAATAAAAAAAAACACTCACAAACACAAACGCGTGAACCCAAAGCAGTCTTGCATTCGCACAAGCTTAAAAAAGACTGTGACTAATAAAATAAAAAATGCTAAAAACAAACAAAACATGAAAGACTTAACTTAGATCAAACAGCCAGAGAGCATAAATTATTCTTTCTTGTTCCTCTGTTTCACGAGTTTCCAAAAACGCTGTTTAAGCTCCCACGTGAATCAGTGAATAATGTATTTGGGAATGATGCTAGACCTATGTATCTTTTATCCTCTGAATTAAAGGGAAAATATGACTGGTTTGTTTGTCGTGTTCTTTGGTGGGAAGTTCTGAGGACATCTGAAATAAATGTGTTGGAGCTGGGTGGGAAAAATTGTGTTGCAAAGGTGTTAATAAAGGTGTTCCATCTTGTTTTACATGAATATAAATGAACACAAACATACATACACACACACACACACACACACACACACACACACACACTATATATATATATATATATATATATATATATATATATATATATATATATATATATATATATATATATATATATATATATATATATATATATATATATATATATATATATATATATATGTTTTCAAACTATTTTTATTTTTTATTTAAAACCTAAAAAGCATCCTCCCTACAGATGTGGTAGCTTCATAAGGGATTTGTTTTTACAGGTGTCATCTATGTAGTTCCTTTGGGGGCACGGATGGTATTACAGGGAGAGAGAGAGAGAGAGAGAGAGAGAGAGAGAAGAGAGAGAGAGAGAATCATGAGCCCTATTGTTGAATCTCCTTTTGAAATCGAATCGGAATTGGTTACTCTAAAACCTATCCCAGATTTCTGCTAGGAATACAAATGAGAAAACACTACATGCCATTTTTAGTATTTACTCTTCATTCCTAATCAATCATTCTTCTCTCCCTTCTTCCCCCCCCACGCCCCAAATTTCTTAACGAATCTACAACATCCCTTGCAACTGCACGAGAGCAATTCCCGGAAACTTATCAATAACGACTCAAGATTTCCTCTTCATCAGCCATCTGCAACAACTGCAATATTTCTGTTGCAACAATTACCTCTCGACCTTTGACCTTTGCCAGGACGTAAATTACTTAAGACTCTCTCTCTCTCTCTCTCTCTCTCTCTCTCTCTCTCTCTCTCTCTCTCCTCAGTGATAAACCAACTGAGTGTCTCTGTTGACATCAGTAGTTCTGCACATGGTAGTTACTCAAGTGCTGTAGTTACTGGAGGATAAACGGTGGTAGGGGTTTGCAACTTCACTCCAAATATTAGCAAATGGGGAGAGGTTATTGAAGAGCAGATATATATATATATATATATATATATACATTATATATAAACAACGCCCACACACACACCCATACATACACATACACACACACACTCAACCACACAGCCATGCAACTGGGAAGAAAAGTTACCATTTGTTTCTGTTAGCTTTAAGGTTGGCGCCGAATGACACTACAGGATTTAGTCCTTTCGAGCTGGTTTTCAGTCACACCGCTAAGATCCTTTGGAAACGTTGAAATGTAATTTAATGCTTAAAGAGGGTAGAGAGACTACATAACTAATCTAGAGTATTATAAAAACAAATTAAGAGATGCTTGGCAACTACCGAAGGAGAACGAAAGTGAAAGTCAAGGGGAGACTAAACAGTTTTTTTTTTGTGTGGGAAATAAAGTTTTAGTATTAGTCGAGAAAGAAGGTCCCGTTTTATCTTATAAGTTCGAAGGTCCTTTTTCATTTCAGAGAAGAGGGGAAATCCAAATTATTCGATTGATAAGGCAAGAGTAGTAGAGCAAAGTGGATGCATGTTAACTTGCTTCAGAATTATAAAGAACGCCCCGTGCCGTGGCCACCGCCCGTGTCCGTAGTAACTGTGTCACAGAGAGGGAGTTAGTTTTGAGAAAACTCAGAATTACTTAAGAATTTTCAAGTTTTTGATCAGAGTTCAGAAAGAAAAAGAGGAAGGATAATGTTATAGCTGATAGCCTCTCTAGAGATTTACAGAACGAGTAGCCTAATGACCATTTTCTGTTTTTGGCTCGAGTGGTGAGTGAATGGAGAACTGTGCTTGTTTAGCTGGAGTAAAGCTTGATGCAGAATTGTTCCCCTGCTGTTTGATTCTTGTTTCTTAAAAAAAATATAAAATCAGTTCATTTCATTTTTTTTTTTCTTTTGGGGGAATGTCATGGTAATCGCTCTATAGCAAGGAATTAAATAGTAAAGGAAATGAAAATGCACTTTCTTCAAGTAGTCTGCAGCAAGAGGCATTCTCGCACGTGTTGGAGGCGCCTGTTCTCCTGATTGTTCTAGATAGTCAGGAGGGATATGGAACTCAACGGCGGCCGACTGTCGTTAGGAACGCCGCGATTTATGATGCACATTTCGTCTAGACACTTTTAAAATACTCGTGTCGTCTCGGGAGTCTGTGACGTTCGCTGGTAGGCCCCGCCCCCAAATCACATATAAATACGACTGACGAAGTCGGAGAGAGCAGAGATCAGCAGAGATCATCATTGAGAGATCACCAGAGAGAGACAAGGAGGAGAAGGAACAGACGAAGGATAAGAGAAGAAGGCGCACAAGATTTGGTCTGGATTCGGGTCAAGTCGTATGAAAATATTGCTAGCCAGTTTTGCAGCTGTCGGAATTCATGCTCGAAGCGATGGCCTCACAAAGGAGAGATGTAGAACTTCAGACGTCTTCTTGACTCCACACTGCAGAAAGCAATGTCTATTCTTGATACTCGAATGGGCAGGTTACTCCTCAAACCAGCTTGTGGTACGTTTCTCCTTTGTAGGCTTTGCTCAACGTCGGAAAATCAGGGAGTGACGACAGAGTTTTCCGACGTTGAGCAAGCCTTCAAGAAGAACGTCCTTTAAGTTTGGTTTTGAGGAGTAACCTGCCCTTCGAGTATCAAGAATAGATATTGCTTTCTGCAGTAGAGAGTCAAGAAGACGTCTGAAGTTCTACAGCTCTCTTTTGTGAAGCCATCGCTTCGAGCATTGAATTTCGACAGCTGCAAGACTGGCTAGCAAGTATTTTTCATTACCTCACTGTTTCCCCAGTAAGATTTTACTTTTGTTATGTAAATAGGAGAAACCATTCTGCATTTATCTTTGCTAGTAAGCTTGTAAATAAACTTTTGTTCTGTTTGTGTTTCTTTCTATATTCATATCCCCAGTTTCACTGATGGTGTTGAAATCATTTTGTTTATTGTATACGAACCTGTAGTGGACCTCTCGGGGTTCGTGACAATTAGTTAAGAGTCTCTCTCTCTCTCTCTCTCTCTCTCTCTCTCTCTCTCTCTCTCTCTCTCTCTCTCTCTCTCTCTCTCAGTAATAAACCTACTGAGTGTCTCTGTTGACATTAGTAGGGAGTTCTGTGCATGGTAGCTACTCAAGTGTGGGTAGTTATTGGAGGATAAACGGTAGTGGGGCTTAAAACTTGACTAAAAATAATATCAAATGAGGAGAGGTTATTGGAGAGCATATATATATATATATATATATATATATATATATATATATATATATATATATATATATGTGTGTGTGTGTGTGTGTGTGTGTATAACATAAAATGAACAGCAAATACAAAATAAATATTAGTCACAAAATTACGAAAAAAAAAAAAAAAAACTTTTTTCGTAATTTCGTAACTAAATTCTAGTTAGTGTTCGTTGTTTCATTTGATGTCTTTTTAACATTTTCACTGATGATTTTAGTAACACAATTAGTTTTTATTGATACACACACACACACATATATATATATATATATATATATATACTATATATATATATATATATATATATATATATATATATATATATAGAATATATATATATCTATATATATATTATATATCTATATATATATATATATATCATATATATATATATATATATACTATATATAGATATATATATATATATATATATATATATATATACTATATATATATATCTATCTATATATATATATATATATATCTATATATATATCTATATATATATTATATATATCTATATATATATATAGATCTATATATATATAATATATATAGATATATCTTTCTCTCTAATATATATATATATATATATATCTATATATATTCTATATCTATATTATATATATATATATATATCTATCTATATATATCTATATCTATTCTATATATATAATATAGATATCTATATATATATATATATATATATATATATATATATATATATATATATATATATATTCTATATATATCTATGATATATATATATATATATATATATAGATATATATATATATATATATATGATATGTGTGTGTGTGTGTTTGTTTCCGTGTATATGTTGATTTCTTGTCGAAACGAAGACACGCAACACACGCACACACATATGATATAAATCAAGGTATAAGCCACGAGGAAAGATAAACAACGGAGTTTCTGCAAGATTCAGTTGTACATATATATATATATATGTGTGTGGGTATTTCATGTCACAAAAGCCCACACACACACGACACGTGATCTCGTGTGAATGTGGTTACAATCGTGTGTGTGTGTGGGTGGGTGTTTTAGTGATATTCAAATCCCACACACACACAAATACAAAAATACGCAAGCACGCACACACGGACACATATTTATATATATATATATCTAACTAAAAGGACCCATAAAACACCCTAAAAACACCAAAATATGAGAAAAAGTACTATATTTCAGAGACTGCTGTCCTCCCTCTTCAGGTATATGAATGAGAAAAGTTTACAGAAAAGGTGGTATTTATACCAAGAGGTCCATCCACAAACAAGCCATTTTAAGCACACCCCCGCTGATAATCTTCCTTTAATCTTCTTGAGCGTTGGTTGAATGAAAACTTCGTCGATCGTGTCCGAAATCCATGCTCCTTTTGAGATGTTCATTACCTGCCTCTCTTTTATTAAGGCCGATTCCATCATTTGACTCTTGTACCGGCAGTTGCTGCTATAAATTACATGTGACAAATTCCAGTTTATTCTATGGTTATGTTCATTTATATTGTTGAAAATAGCCGAGTTCTGTTGTCCATACCTAACTGACCGTTTGTGTTGTATTAATCTCTGGGGAAGGGATTTACCATGTAAATCCGATGTAAGACTGGTCACAGTCCTGGCATGGGATTTCGTATACCCCAGAGTCCTTTGGAGATGTCTTTTGTTGGACGTTAATTGAGAAAGCAATTCACAAAGCAAACGTAATTTTCTACCGACCCCCTAAAGACGAGACCAGAGATACACCCAACAATAAAATAATAATTCCCCACCTGGACACGATTAAGAGAATAACCAACCAACCCCCTCGGAAAATCGAACCCTTTTGTATTTACTTACCCAAACACCTTAGCCAAATCCCTGATTAACGTCCAACAAAAGACATCTCCAAAGGACTCTGGGGTATACGAATCCCATGCCAGGACTGTGACCAATCTTACATCGGATTACAGGTAAATCCCTTCCCCAGAGATTAATACAACACAAACGGTCAGTTAGGTATGGACAACAGAACTCGGCTATTTTCAACCATATAAATGAACATAACCATAGAATAAACTGGAATTTGTCACGTGTAATTATAGCAGCAACTGCCGGTACAAGAGTCAAATGATGGAATCGGCCTTATAATAAAGAGAGGCAGGTAATGAACATCTCAAAAGGAGCATGGATTTCGGACACGATCGACAACGTCTTCATTCAACCAACCCTTAAGAAGATTAAAGGAAGATTATCAGCGGGGTGACTTAAAATGGCTTTGTTTGTGGATGGACCTCTTGGTATAAATACCACCTTTTCTGTAACTTTTCTCATTCATCTACCTGAAGAGACGACGCAGTCTCTGAATATAGTACTTTTTCTCTATACTTTGGTGTTTTTATGGGCTCCTTTTATTAAGATGGAATTCTGTTGTTACAGAACATTTTTTACCAGTCATATATATATATATATATATATATATATATATATATATATATATATAATATATATATATATATATTATATATGTGTGTGTTGTGTGTGTGTGTGTGTGTGTGTGTGTGTGTGTATCAAACAAGAAATCAACACAAACGCACACACATACGTAACACACATGGCAACAACCACACATATACATGTGTGTGTGTGCTGATTTCTTGTTTCACACATACACACGATATTAAACATATATGTGAGTGGGTTTTTTGTGTGTGGGAATTTTATTTCACAAAACCACCCACCCAAACACCCACACACACAAGTGTACCACATTTACACGTGACTTGTCCATTCCACCTGTGGTGACGTGGAAATTGACAAATCACGAATTTGGTTGCAATCATGTGTGTGGGAGGTTTGTGACATGACTAAATTTCCCACACACAAACACGCACCATATATTTTATCATATGTGTGTGTGTATATGTGTGTTTGCGTGTCTTGATTTCGCAAATAAACAACATATGCACACACATGCACACACACACACACACACTATATATATATATATATATATATATATATATATATATATATATATATATATATATATATGCGTGTGTGTGTGTGTGTGTGTGTGTTTGTGTTTGTTCATTTCTTGTCGAAATCGAGACGCGCAAACACAGACACACACAGACACACACACACGCACGCATATATATATATATATATATATATATATATATATATATATATATATATATATATATATATATATATATATATATATATATATATATATATATATATATATATATATATATTATATATATATATATATATATATATATATGCGTGTGTGTGTGTGTGTGTGTGTTTGTGTTTGTTTGTTCTTTCTTGTCGAAATCGAGACGCGCAAACACAGACACACACAGACACACACACACACGCACGATATATATATATATATATATATATTATATATATATATATATATATATATAATATATAGTATATATATATATATATATATATATATATATATATATATATATATATATTATATAATGTGTGTGTGTGTGTGTGTGTCTGTGTGTGTCTGTGTTTGCGGGTCTCGATTTCGACAAGAAATGAACAAACACACACACACACACACGCATATATATATATATATATATATATATATATATATATATATATATATATATATATATATATATATATATATATATATATATATATATATATATATATATATATATATATATATATATATATAATATATATATGTGTGTGTGTGTGTGTGTTTGCATGTCTTGATTTCAACAGAAATCAACAAACACTCACACACATGTGTGTGTGTTTGTGTGTTGATTTCTCGTCACACAAATTTAAGCCACAAATCTTTCATGTCGAGTCCCATATACCCTGGGAAGAACTGGCACACGGGGGGATTATAATCGAAGTGCCCGGGGGAGGCACCTGTGAATTATAATTCCCCTCGGGTGAAAGTTATTCCCAAGGTAGTAGGGGATTCGATATGAGTCGAAACTTGTGACTCCCATATTTGTGTTTGTGTGTGTATGAGTATTCTTCACATACACACAAGTGACTTTTGTTGTCATGTAAACATATTAAGCTACAAATATTGTCCAATACGAGTTTCCTATGCCTTGGGGATAACAACACTTCAGGGGAATTACATTTTAGTGCCTGGGGGGAGGCACTTTGCCAGTTGTAACTCCCCTTGGGGGGGGGGAGTTATTCCCAAGGCTTCTGGAACTCGATATTAGCGTGATTTGATGCTTAATAATTGTGTGACCCATTTTTTGCGTTAAATATCGTATACTAAGAATTCCCATTACTTTGGAAAGAACTTACATTCCAGAGAATTACGATCAAGTGCCTGGGGGAGACACTGATTGTAAATCCCTTGAGTGGAAGCTATTCCCAAGTGAAGGGAACTTGATATCGAGCGATATTTCCTTCTGCTTTGGAGAGAAAATCACACTCCAGGGAATTATAATCAAGTGCCTGGGGTAGACACTCACTGATTGTAATTCCCATTGAGTGGAAGCTATTCCCAAGGTGAAGGAACTCCATATCGAGCTATATTTTTTGGATCACAGACAAACTTAGTCACAAAATCCCATTCTACATAAAAATGAAGCAAACACAAAACACTTTTTCTGTAAAAAAAAAAAAAACTTAAAGCTTATTTTTTTTTACAGTTTTGCATTTTTTTCTTTTTTTGGTGGGGCTATTACTATCCAAATTTTCCCTCTGTTTTTTTCTATAATCACTATACTAATCACTTATCACGAATTTTTTTTTACACTTTTCCATTTTGTATTTTTTAGGATTTTTTATAATTTATATTTTTTTTTTTATGGGAATATCACTATCCACCTTTTCTGTTTTAACTATAATCACTAAACTAAAACACTTATAACTAATTTTTTTTACACTTTTTCATTTTGTAATTTTAGGGATTTTTTATAATTTTGAACTTTTTTTGGTGGGGATATCACTATCCACCTTTTCTGTTTTTTCCATAAAAACTAAACTAAACATTAAGTATTTTGGCACAACAATGGACACTAATTCCTGTTCCTTGAGCTCTCCAATACAATGCTCTTAGCCAACTTCTTCCTGTGACAGAGACCTTCGTCCTTTCTTGACCTCAGAAGAAGTCACCCAAAGTTAATCCTCTGAGAGTCCTTCGGTGTACCACGTCGGTTTCTTCTTCTGTCCTTTCGTCTTGACAATTTCCATGGCCTCTTTAAAGAAGGCAACTGCGTCCTCTTCTTTTCCCTCGGATGGTGCAGATTTTGGAGGCCTCGTCCTTCCAAGGGCTCCAAGGGCTTGAAGGTGACCTTGTGGTCAGTGGTCATCCTCCTGATGTTTCTGTCCTCCTATCCCGATGACCATGGCTCGTTCCTTCCTGTCGAGGATGATTCTGTACTGGCCCTCTCCTACCTTTGGTCAAGCCTTGGATAATTTCCTGCTCGGGGAAAAATTCTTTCGTCCATTTCGTCTTTGAGCAATAGGCTTCATGGCGTCCCTGACATCTACGCAGGCCTTCTCAACGTCGATGAACCGACCTTGTATCATGATAAAGTTGTCCGTTTATTGTTGACGTTGATCCTGACTTTGTTGTCCTTCTCGATCTTCCTCAGGTTATCACCATTGCGGGCCGACTAGAAGACCACCCTTACGCTGAGCCTCGACATCCAACGATACTTGCCTGGGCCAACTATGCTCAATCCCTTCAGTCTTGATATCAGAACTTCTTACTTTGAGCTCCTCTAGGATGAACCGGAGGTGGTCGTAGGCTTTTTTGACCTGTTGCAGATCTCCTCCCAAAAACCCAATTTCCCTTTGGTCATCTTCTTTGGGAGAAACCAGGTTTCACTTTGAACAGGACCTTGATTTCCTTAGCCTCTTCTCCGTTGAGGACAAGAAGGTGGCGTCTGCTCTCAGGCCAAGTTGAATTCGTACCAATTTAAGCCCACGAGTTTCAGGTCGGTTTCTGTGGCCAGTTCTTGATGTTGTCATCATTTCCGATATTACCTTCTCAGCTTTTTGGGCTTTGTCGAGTGGGCCAAATATACCGATGTAATCTCGCTCATCATTTTGGTTCGGGAGGTATATGGCCACATCCAGTTCCCTAATGAGCTTCCTCAGGGTTATCTCATGTGGTCCTTTTATGGCCTTCCTAAACTCCTGATCAAGAAGCATGACAAAATCTTCTTTCCCAACCGCGAAAAGCGTTTCTGACACTTTTGGCAGTTTCATTCAAGTCGAAGATCTTATCTACTCTGAATATGATCTCTTTGAAGACCTTCTCAACATTCTTTTTAGGCCCTGTAAGCTGAACTGTCCTCGATCCATCGTTCCGGACGTTCATCACGACTCCGTGGTCATTCCTGGCCATTTTGGCGAATTTTCCTCCTCTGCCAATGATCTTTCCAAAGTCAAGGTCCTTCTCGCACACGAAGGAGAAGGTTTTGCCTCTGGAGTGTTTGAGAGGTCCACATCGTTTGGGTAGCGTAGTTTTCCAGTTACTTCTTCTTGGGCCAGGTCGTCCTGTTTTAGTGGGATTAAGAGGGCCAGTTTGTTTCATTTTAGAGTCATCCACAGGGCCACCATCTTCTCCTCAGGAAGAATCTTCGGCATGTTAGCACACGGCAAATTTCCTGCCACTTCCTCAGTCATTACTATAGATTCTTCAGGACCACGAGCCTGCTCCTCTTCATGAGGAGGAACAGTTTCTTCTTTTTCGTCTTTACCTATGCTTCCTTCTACAACTTCTTTCCTGGTTTCCTCTGTCTCTATTTTGTCTTCTAGCTGATTGTCGAAGTTCTCTACATCTTTTAGTTCTTGATCTGTCGAACTGATGAATTCTTCTGGATCAGGAAGATGCAATCTCTCTTCAGTCACCTCCTCCTCTCCTCTTCCTCTTCATCTTCCTCTTCCAGGACTTTATTATCCTCTTCTTTTTCAGTCTTATGAGAGTCCATTTCTTCTGCCTTGGGCAAGTCCTCTTCGTCTGGGTCAGGCAAGTCCTCTTCTTCGATCTCAGTTGCATCGTTATTTTCTTCTTCGTCCATTTCCTTTGCCTCAGTCTCTTTCTCTAAGTCTCGCCTATTCTCTTCTTCTGGCTCAACTACGTCTTCTTCCAACTCTGTCACATCAATATCCGTTTCAGTCGAGATCTCGTCTGCATCTTCTTTAGCCCTTTGGCCAGAGCATTGTAATGCCGAATCCAATCAGGAACAGGAAAAACTTCAGGCCAAAACATAAGTTGAAAGAGGTTTCGAAGGACCTCCTCTGATGTGGAGCCCTTGATGGCGTTCCTCACCAAGGCTTGCAAACGTCCATCGCAGGCCGAGAGAGAAGGTTCCTCATATTTAACAAGAGATGATAATCCAATATAGTCCAGGACGGAGTGCAGAATGCGGCGCACTCTGTTCTCCCAAAATCCTGAAATCCAATAGGTTCTGACGAGCAACATCACAACAACGGAACTCTGCTCCAAGAGCAGTTCTCACGGTGACACCGCCCGCCATAACAATCCTGAGCAATAAAATCAATCCGGCTACGAAAGCTGGAGTGCGTTCAAGAAAACTTGAGAAATCATTGTGATAAATGATACCGTTTACAGACGCCTCTTCTCAAGCTTAGTTTTTTTATATGCCACTCGATTTTTTTGTGGGGATTCCCGGATCCTGTGCTTCCCTGAAGAATGGGGATTCCCGGAGCCTCCACCAGACTGGCTCTTCGTAGACCTTCAGAATTGTGTTCCTTGGAGACTGGGGATTCCCGGAGCCTCTACCACACTGGATCTTCCGAGGTCTTCAGACTACGTTCCCTGCAGGCCTTCGGATCAGGAGCGTTCGTCAACTTCCTTCATATAGGATTCGGAGCAGCATCCTGGCTTCAGGGGGAGAATCAGGGAGTCTTCAAGGACTGCATGGCGTCCTTTGAGTTGACACTCATCTGGAGGACTCACTGTGTTTTCCTATTATGTGTTTTTATACTTCACCATGAAAATTCTTTTGCTTTTCTTAATATTTCCCTTTCCCCTTTTTCTGAAACTCGAAAGATTTATTTGATTATACTTTAGGTTTATTAGTTTAATTCATCTCATTTTAGCTGCTGTGGCTTCTGAGTTATAAAGTACTATGACCGAGTCTTTTAAATTGGTCAAAAGTTAACGAATCTTATACATTTTAATCAATTCTTTCCAGATGAAATGAGTTTATTTTTCTTGAAGTATGTTTAGAACATTCATGTATGTATGTATATATAAGGAATGAAATTTGTGGATGAAAATATTCATGCATTATAGTTCTTGAAGGTTATATGTATTCATGTTTGATGTATGTATGTACAATGAATTTAATTCCTATATGAAAATGTTCATGCATATGTTCTTGAAGTGTGTGTATGTATTCCTGCACATATGCATGTTTCAAATTTTTTAAATTCAAATTATTTGAATTTATGCATGAAGATATCCATGAATATCAATCTTGAAGCGAGAGTGTTTGTTTGGATGTATATATGTATATTAGAGAAATACAATATACGTACAAACATCCATGCATATAGTTCTTGAAGTGTGTGTACATATTCATGTATACGTTTTCTTTGTATATGTACATGAGGTATATACAAGGAATTAAGTGTCATGAAAATATTACAGCAGATTTCCTGTAATGTGTTTCTTATACTCTAACCAATTCTTTTTTTATGTTAATTAGTTATGTCATATTTCCGTACTATGCGTGAAGCATTTTGCTGGTTTATAATAATAATAATAATAATAATAATAATAATAATAATAATAATAATAATAATAATAATAATAATAACAATAACAATAATAATAATAATAATAATAATAATAATAATAATAATAATAATAATAATAATAATAATTCTATATATTATATATATATATATATATATATATATATATATATAATATATATATATATAGATATATTATATGTATATATATATATATATATATATATATATATATATATATATATATATATACATATATATATATATAATATATATATATATATTATATATATATACAGGATAGATATATATTATATATATATATATATATATATGTTGTCACAAATCTACAACTGACAACATTATTAAAGACCGGAAGACTTCTATTCAAAGCCCCATTTCTTCTGATGAACGACGCTTCAGAGATTAAGGAAAAAAGAGGGCCGCCACTGCAGGGGGTTGTTTTAAATTGCCCTATTTAATCCTCTGGCCCTGAGAAATCAGAGAAGAAAACCCAACACAGAAAAAACAACTGGAAGTTTATTTTTTTTTTTATGGAAGTTTGTAAACTTACATCGACGGAAGCTTCTGTTAAAGGAATTTTACAATTATTGCTATTAGTCTTTTTGGGTTTATTTCTAGCTATTTGAATATCTAGTTTAGAGAGAGAGAAAGAGAGAGAGCAGAATAGAGCAGAGAGAGAGAGAGAGAGAGAGAGAGAGAGTCTACTTGAAATATGATGTAATTCACGTTTCTCAGCTTTGCTCTGAATTATATAAAAAAGAAATAATTAACCAAAAGTAATTATATTTCAAGGGATCAATGTCCTCTCTCTCTCTTATCTCTCTCTCTCTCTCTCTCTTTCTACATCATAGAATACAAAATCCCAACAATTGCAAAAGTTGCAAAGCAGCTGATGCACCTCTCGTATACGTCTATGAACTTGAGTCAAAGGTAAAAATAAAAACAAAAAACTCCAGTCAGTTTTTCCTTGGAGGGTCTCATCTCGATTAAGCAGTCAGAGGCTGAATGAAGCAATAATTGCAACCCCCCACATTTTTCACTTTCTTTCTCCTGGGGCGAAGTCCTTTCATGGGAAAGGGAGCTTTTTAAAGTGAAAGTATGACGTTTCTTTCCAATAATGGCATCCGGTGCAGTTCGCTTTGGTAGACTGAGTTTTGGTTTGTTATTTACTTTCTGGAGTTCCTGTTGGAGAAGATGTAATATATATATATATATATATATATATATATATAAATATTATATATATATATATATATATATTATATATATATATATATATATATGTGTGTGTGTAAGGCCTAGGGTTTTTGATTGATAATATATTGTCCATGTGTTCTCGCAGTGACCTATGGAATGTGGAGAACAGTGAGAAGCAACGACCTGAGAGTAGCTGAGTGAATGAGTATTCTGGGGATGGCGTGAGATAAAAGTTGCTTAGTTCGACAAGTCAATGTACTGAGTTTATTAACTCTTCTCAAAGTGCCTTTGTGAAACTGGATGCCAACTGGAATTGCGAGGCGCTAACGAGTGTGCGTTCGTATGTGCGTGTGCGCCTCTTTCTGTTAAAAGAGTGTCATACACAAGTATATGGAGGAGGATTTTGACAGAGGATCTTGAGACACAGGCAAGATGCCGTGGTGTTCGCCGGGAGATTTTTATTAACTGTGTTTTAAGTGTTCCGGTCTGCTTGGGTGAGTGTTGAAGTGGTTTTAGAACCGAAGACTGGCTTGTTGTCTGTTTGACATTTTTAAGAATATCTGATCTTTAGATTTTGTTGCTAAACTTATGTGTACTTAATTTTCGTAATTATTTTTCCCTGACAACCTTAATTATTCTTTGGAAGCTTGAATTTCAAGACAGTGGCCCCTGTGTGGACTTGGTCCATATGAATGGGGTTCATTTTCTGTACAAAGTAATAATAATAACAATAGATAA
>NC_087223.1:16530604-16540604 GCF_015104395.2 Macrobrachium nipponense | reverse complement strand
TGTGTGGTGCGAGATATTTCTTTTTTATCTGTTTGCCGTTTTGGATTCAAACTGCCCTTGATCTGAGCGTAAGGTGGTGTCCATATTTTGCAAGGAGTTACAAGGATTAGGATGTCTCAAAGACTTGTTAGTCCTTCCAATAAGGAGACTTGTGCACTCACTTACCTGTAGAAGCAGGTTTTTACTGTTCATTCATAGTGTCCTCCTAATGATTCTGTCTAGCTTTCTTTAAAACTCTTCCACACTGTTGCTGTTTACAACTTCTGGTGGCGGAGAGAGAGAGAGAGAGAGAGAGAGAGAGAGAGAGAGAGAGAGAGAGAGAGAGATGAGGTGTTAGAGAGGTTCGACAGCCTAGATGAAGAGAGCAAAGGAAAATGTTAATTATTACTGCCACCTTTCATTTGTATAGCAATATTATCGGCAGTAGCAGTAGTAATTAACGTGATTTGCTTTGGAACCGGCTCCTACCAAACCACAGCAGCAGTAGTAGCAGTTATTGGTATTTGCCTTTGGACCGGCTCCTATCAATCCTTTCAGTACTAGCAGTAATAGTAACCTTTGAAACTACTAATAACATCCTAGATACTTCTTTAGAACGGCTCTCACTAATCCTAATGGTCGTAATATTAGTCGTAGAATCCTAGATTCGCCTTTGGATCGGCTGCCATCTTGTCTCTCGAGCATCAGCTGACCTCTGGCTTCAGCAGACGTCGGATCAAATTGAAGACGCCTTTTCCTGCAGGACTTTTCATTTCCTGAACGCGCCTTTATCTCTCTGGGGTATTTACTCTACTACTTCGTGTGGCGTCTGAGACGAGAGAGAGGAGAGAGAGAGAGAGAGAGAGAGAGAGAGAGAGAGAGATGACCGTTTGGAAATCAAGACTTCCAAGTAATGAGAAAGAGGGGAGATGCAAAAGGCAGGGAACTGGTCTCAAATCTGACTTGGGACGTCGTGGACTTGGGACGGTCTCAAGTCCGACTTGAGCTAATGTCAAGTCTGACTTGTTGAAATGACAGATTAAACACAGTGTTTAATCTGTCATTCCATTTATCAAGTCAACGAGAGATTGAGTTTCTTTTAAGAAACTCACGACGTCAAATTAATCTCTCTCTCTCTCTCTCTCTCTCTCTCTCTCTCTCTTCCTATTTCGATATTTCAAGCAATTAGATTTACAAAAACTGTCATTCGGTTATGGATATATCCATAAATTCGAGATATTTTCTGCCTCAATCTTCGACTCAAGATTACATTTTGAAATTACATTACAGTTTCTCGGAAAGCAAATGTAAAAATAACATAGAACTGTATTTTTGTAATGCGTTACAGTTACCTGCAATGAAGAGAGTAATACTTGAGGATTAGGTGGATCCTGCTATAAGTTCTGTCACTAAACAGCTGTCTAGTTTCATTCTAAACAGCTGTTTAGTATAATACAATATGAAAGATAACTAAACAGTTTTGTTTAGTACATAATTTAAAAAAAAAAAATAACTAAACAGCTTTTTAGGTTCAATTTCGAAACAGCTGTTTAGTATATAAGATAAAAATGGCCAACCAAATATAATGGTCCCATGTCAGACTTGAAACTGTCCCAAGTCAGACCTGAGATTGTCCCAAGCCCACGAGGTCCTAATTCAGACTTGCCAAAGTGCCAATGATCGCTGCCTTCTGCATCTCCCCTCTTTCTCATTACTGAGCTAATTTGCAAATCCTTCGAGTGATGGGGAAGGATTCAGTCGAAGGATTACTTCTAAGTCAGTCGTAGGATATTAGTATCTTGAGATACAAGGGCGACAGGATGTGGGAGGGTATCCTTATGTCTTATTATTATTATTGTTAATGTTATTATTATTATTTATTATATTATAATTATTATTTGTGAAGTTGTTGATTGCATAATGATAATTGCTACTTATTTATTATTATTATTATTATTAATATTATTATTATTATTATTATTATTATTATTATTATTATTATTATTATTATTATTATTATTATTATTATTTAAGTTGTTAATTTTATCATTACTATGGTATTTCAGCTTATTAATTATATGGTGATAATTAAAGATTATTATTATTATTATTATTATTTTATATTATTATTATTATTATTATTATTATTAGTATTATTATTATTATTATTATTATTATTATTATTATTATTATTATACATCTTAAATGTAGATTGCATGGTTGTTATTATTATTTTTTTATTATCATTATTATTTCTAAAGTTGTTAATGTTATCATTATCAGTAATTCTCAGGTTATTAATTATATGGTGATTTTTATTATTATTATCATCATCATCGAACCTCCATCAATCAACCAGTGGTCTCCCATACCCCAATTTGGGCCAAGGGGTCGTTCAACGATAGACGGACAACATCCGTTAGCTAATTACTGGCAATTATACTTGGACTGCAATTAGGCGAACGCTGATGTTGGTGATTCTCTCTAGTGAATTTTTATAGTATATTAATTAATGTACCTGAATTAATTAATAAAGAAATGCATAAGTGAATATACGTTCGAATCAAAGAAGGTTGATTAGCAGTTTAAATAAATACACATTCGCGTCGCTAAAAAGGTTAATTGGCAATTTACTAATCGTAAATCTTTCGTTTTGTGTTCATTTCAAGCCAGCTTAGGACATTTTTATCATATATATATATATATATATATATATATATATATATATATATATATATATATATATGTGTGTGTGTGGTGTGTGTGTGTGTGTGTGTGCGTGCATATATAATATATATATATATATATATATATATATATATATATATATATATATATATATATATATATATAAAGCCACCCTTTCAGATATACTTTTACATCAACAAGATAAATATAGTATATTACTTTCATCCTATGATGTACTTTTTACCATGAGACTTTAAAAAACGTAGTATCAAGTTTTTCCTGCCCTGTGATTTACCTGTTTTTTTTTTTTGTTTTTTTTTTTTATTCTCTGTCCCACCCACACTTTGACCTTTGTGAAAGAGGTCAGATCCACAAGGAAATGAAAAATCCTGCCTATTTAGGTCAAAAGGTCAACCACACAAGAGTTGTGTCTTTCCAACAGGTAAATATATGTATATGTGTATACATATATATTTATATATATGTATACACATATATACATATATATATATATATATATATATATAGTATATATATATATATATATATATATATATATATATATATATATATATATAATATAATTGTCTATATAAATATACCAAAAACCTCAAGGCTGAAAATATGTTTACACAAAAGATAATTGAATGTATTTACAGCCTGGCAGTAGACAGACATAAATGAGAATTATATTTACAAACGTAATTCGTCAACAATAGAAGGTGTTTCTATTAGTTCTCTCGGGGGATTATGTTCAAAATTTTAAAAGAGTTGCATTGACCTAATCCTGCCGGTTATATACGCTTATCCGCTCTGAATAATCTTTTAACAAATTTGTTGAATAATTGTAGAAGGGGAAAATGAATTATTTTACTTAAATTCGTCCCCAAGAGGGTACGATTTTCATTTGTTTTGCTTGTTTATTTGTTTTGGATGATTCTACAAAAACTTGTGCGTGGAGTTTTTGTTAAAATTATACCTGATGTGGACCTCGTTCTTGACAACAAATAATTCAATTTTGGCAGAGATATGAATGTAATTATGCATATAAGTGACTATTTTTTTTGGGGGGGGCGGGGGGGAAGGGGGCTAAATCTTGGTAACCTATATCAATAATCAGATCCTGAATCACATTTCAAACTTGCTTAAACCCAAACCCCTTAACTGCAAGTAAGTGGAAGTAGACAATGACTAGACTTCAAATTAGCAAGTGGAAGTATAGCAAATATAAGTGAATACTTTAAGAAAAAGTTGAAGCATAGCAAATATAAGTGAATACTTTGAATTATAAGTTAATGTGTAGCAAAAATGATTGAATCCTTTAAATAGAAGTTTTAAAGTAAGTGAACACTTTATTTAAAAGTTAAAGTATAACAAATATGAGTGAATACATTAAACTACAAGTCGAAACATAATAAATAGAAGTTGGACAAATTCCCCCAACCGTGAAATACGATTCCTCGCTTCACAATAAAAAAAAGTCTCAATAAAACAATTCCCAGTAGTAAAAACAACTCGAGAGGACTGACGGCACATGATAGGCGGTGTTGAATCAGCTTGCAACTGCAGACTAGGTTAAATAAGAGAAGGAATTAGCAGGAGGTGATAACAATGGGTAGATGAAGAAGAGCAGTAAGTCTGAATGAGAGGGAAATCACTGGCGATGCCAATTGAGGAGGTGGAACAATGGCGCCGGTTTCTGAATGAAATTGGGGATGAGGTGAAACTTGATATTCTCAGTGTATATATATATATATATAAAAAAGGGAGAGAGAGTCCCCTATGAATGGTTTCACCCGGAAGGCTTTAGATTTATTGCTGAAAGGATGTTCACACGTGTACTGACTCTCTCTCTCTCTCTCGCTCTCTCTCTCATCTCTCCTCTCTCTCTCTCTCTCTCATTAAAGATGAAAGATATTAAGTAATCTATAACTGCCATTAGAAAGATACTCTCTCTCTCTCTCTCTCTCTCTCTCTGAAGATGCAAAGTACCTTGAGCTCTCATTAGTCAAAATATTCACTCCCCAATCCCCCATCGATTTGAACCAACCCGAATATACACAAAGGTATAAATACACACAAACACCGTCATTCTTCACATCTTCAAGTTATTAGAGTTCAATTACACAAAAGACACCCCCGAGGTAATGCTGCAGACGAGATCCAATTGCCAATATCCTAATGAATACCTCCTCCTCCTCTTCCACCTCCTCCTCCTCCTCCTCCTCCTCTTCCTCCTCCCGACCACTTCCAACATTGCCTGGGAAAACTGCGACGCAGGCAGCATCGTGAGCTTCATTTGTTTTGATGGGCGTTCCCCTGAGGGTTGCCAGACGGGCTATTATTGGTAACGAGGAATGTTTCTGGCAACTCTTGATGCAAAGGTTCGGATGTGGGAAGCGGGAAGCGATTCCTCAGAAGATGTAAAAAAAACCCAATTGTCTTCAATTCAAGCTTCCAAAGGTTATGGTGCTCATTAAGATGAAGCGAAAGTCGGGGGAATGCAGAAAGAAGAGATCTCTCGCTTATTAACCAAGTAAACGAATGCACGATCGTGGCTAACTTTAACCTTAGATAAAATTAAAGCTACAGAGGCTAGAGGGCTGCAATTTAGCATGTTTGATGATTGGAGGGTGGATGATCAACGTAACAATTTGCAGCCCTCTACCTTAACAGTTTTTAAAATCTGAGGCGAAAGGACAGACAAGTCATCACCTCATCAATTTTTCTTTTACAGAAACTAAAAACATGAAATAAATAAGTCAATAAATAGGTGGAAATGTCTTGAAAATGCAAGGAGAGATTATTAGGACAGTAATCATCGTATCTTTGCATAACTGTGGAACTTCTAATTGGACAACAGTCGTCCTCAGTCGGGAGAAGGTTCCACAGTCCAGCGGTGGAGGGAACAAAGGACCTCTGGATCCGAAAAGGGGAAAGAACTTGGAGGATTATAAGGAATAATGAAGATAAAGGTGGGAAGGACGGTGCTAAGTAGTGTGTCTTAGCGAGGAGGGGTTTCGTCTGCTGTCTTTGACTTTCAGCTTTGAAGGTGAGAAGAAGTTGCTTGGGAGAGAGAGAGAGAGAGAGAGAGAGAGAGAGAGAGAATATGCAAATGAAAACTGGGTGGGCATCGAGGAGGTAATCATCTCTTCACCACCGTGTGAGATCATTCGAGAACAGTCTATCGACCCCCCCCCCCCACCCACCCACCCACATCTCTCTCTCTCTCTCTCTCTCTCCTCTCTCTCTCTCTCTCTCTGCAATTCGAGGAGGACTGAACGAAAGAGGACACTAGAAAAGAATTTTTAATTGGAGTGCAACAAGATCCATTTAGGTGGTGTTTGTGGACTAAAGAATAAGTAAATAAATGGATGAAATAGATAAATAAATAGAATGAATGAATGAATGAAAATAGAATACGAAAGTCATTCAACAATGTCTGTGTATTTTTCTCTAATGAATATTTACCACTATATTGACCTCTCAAACATGACTGATTTTAGAGCATTTACTGATTTTAGGAAGAAGTTGCTACCTCAGGCCAATAATGACTTCGGAACTCTATCCCTGTTACCGTGTTCCTTACGCTAGAAAACCTTGTATACTTAGGATCTGGGCTAGTGAGGGGTATGCAGTTGCCTCAGAAACTTTAATCTTGATGAAGAAACGTTGGTCAGTAGCCCTCATATGAGTTCCAAGGTCTGATTGAAGGTGGGAGTAAGTTTGTCATTAATACACCTTCCATATCAAAATATAAGTCGTACGAGCATCTATGGGTCACAATGAAACCTGAGACAAAGAGCGAGGGACCATTTCTCAAGTTTTCCAGCGAAATAACCCCCGTTAGTTAATTAGTCTTTCATTTCCAGCGAATGAACCTCGAATTCCAGACACCATTTTTAGTTCCAGGTTTCTCGAATTTCCAGGGCTGGAAAAGTGCACAAATTAGGAAAAGATTCTTCAGGAAGTAGCATCAATTCGGGAGGAACCACTTTGGTCTCGAGTAATTCAAAGACTAATGCTTTAGTGGAAAAGACTAATGCTTAAATAACTAAGGCTCCTGATCACGTAACAAAGACTCCTGCATTTAATTATGTTCCCTGTAACTGAGACGAATTTGTGCCATCTCTAATTCTTGGAGGTATTTTGTTAACATTACAGAATTATTGTGGGAAAGGTTCAGGAAGTATTGGGAGAAGATTTATCCGGTTAGTTCATGATTTTATTAAGCAATGCCTAATAAGAGTTTTTATCTACATAGTTTATAGCATTTCAGAGATATATAGATAGATAGATGTGGGTCTCTTTAACTGTAATAGCCACAATGACCTTTCAAATTCCCGATTTCACGTATCTGTCAAAAAAGGTGACCAGTAGATTATTATATATATATATGTTTGTGTGTTTGTGTAGTTTATCCTTAATTGATGAATGCAAAAAGCATAACCCAAAAGTCTTTCAAAGAGAAAGACACCTCCAACCCAAACTGTCCAAATCATTAGCCCCCATTACGCAATTACTACCTTTAAAACACCCAAACAAAATCTGAAACTCAACAGATGAATAATTGACCTTCTCTTTAATGGAATCAGGTCCCTTAAAGCTTCCCCCTCTTTATCCTGAACTACAGACGAGACACTCTCAGTTCCACCCTCCTTCGTCTCTCTCTCTCCTCTCTCTCTCTCTCTCCGTCTCTCTCTCTCTCTCACCTCCTTTCAACTGGGTCCTTTTCCATCCTTCCACCCCCTTTTCAATTTGCATTTATATTAACCCTCCTTCTTCGTTCTGTGCTCAAAGGTATTTAACTCTGTGCATCGCTCTGCAGAGAGGGACGGGGATTGCTAATAGTGTTTTGAACAGTCGTCGAAGTCTGGTGAAGATTGTGGTGTCCTGTGCCTCTTTTAAGTTTGTTTATATATATATATATCTATATATATATATATATATATATATATATATATATATATATATATATATATATATATTATATATATATATATATATATATATATATATATATATATATATATATATATATATATATATATACATATATATATATTTATATATATTAAAGTATAATTATTATTAACTAGTTATCTGTGATTCAGCCTCATAAGACACACGCCTGTGTTGACTACTAATTATACCTCAAAGTAACATTAAAAGCAATTCAGGTAAAGCAGAGTAAACAACAAAGGTGTATGAATGCACTAAGCAGTGTGCATCAAAACAGCAAACACAGAAGCCATTAACGGAGGCTGATACCCAGAACGAAAACGGCTAATGAGGTTCCTCAAGGTTGTCTGCTGCGACCTTCTGTTGTTTTGTCTGTGGTCCGAGATCTTTCCGAATGATTTTCAGAGTTGCCTAGGAATGGCCAAAGGCCAAGTGCTAAGACCTGTGAGGTTATTCGGCCGCTTAAAGGGAGCTCGAGGGTTAAAATATTTGAAAGGTGTAACAGGAGGAAACTTCACAGTTGATCTGTGAAGCAATTGTTAGAATATGACAGGAGGTTTAGTAAAAGGAATGAAAGAGATTGCTGCTAGGGGCCGAAGGGACACAGTAAAAAAGTTTATGCAATGCCTACAGTGCACCAGTTGAGGTTTTCTGACGGCAGTGCCCTCCTATGGGGACAGTTGCCTAGGCAAAAGAGACAAGAAACATTCATTGTCTGATTCTTACAGTTTTAAATATAACTTGCTTTCACTCATGAACTCAACTTTCATTAAATATTTTGGATTCATTTTCAATTGATAGCCTTGATATCTGAAATGGAAATAAGATACTGCACAATGGTATTTATACGTATCTCACAATTTGAACGTTATGTCCTATTCCACCTCACACCTTCATTTCTTGATCAGTAGCATCAAGGAAAGTTATGCTGGTCAGCTGTTGGAAAGGTTACCACTGCCGATTGCCACTCCCCACAGTCACATAACTTCCAGTCATCACAGCTGAGTTGCAATAAGCTTTATGAGCTTGTTAGCAGAAGCCAAGGTCACAGTGTGGCCTGAAAGCCCCACGACGGAATGGGTAAATACGCACGGAGTTTCAATTCCTTGAACGAAGTGGTAAAACACGGAAGGCGTCCCTCTCGTAATGGTGCTCTTGCTCTCCTGAGTGTTTGTTCTGTCCTAGACTTTAATTAAGATCAACAACAGCTTTTAACGCTGCTTCATTTTATAGTAATGTTTCTTGGCCAGGTCGAGTTAATTCACTTTTTTTCACTGACTTTGTAACTGAAATGGGTCTTTAAACATAATACTCCTTGTACTTGGAAGTCGTCAGTTGAAGATATCATTGATTGGTTTTTGTGTATTATATGTATGTAATACAATGTCCTCTTAATTCTCTAATAATTCTTTGTTCTTTTTTTGGATATGCTTGTCACTACAAAGTCTCAAGATCCAACTTCCAAAGAAATATGAAGAATCATGATGTCCGGTGGTGGGAAAAACAAAACCACAATACCATAATCATGATGAGGTCACCTTGCTGACCTGACCATGAAATTCAATGCACATACACATATATATGTATATACACAAACACACATACACAGTGTACACCTATTATAAAATATAAAACCAGAAACTACATGTTTATTATATATATATATATATATATATATATATATATATATATATATATATATATATATATATGAATATGGACACTAAGTTTTCTTTAGTTTACTGAGTTCTGATGTGTAACACTATATATATATTATATATCTATATATATATATATATATATATATATATATATATATATATATATATATATATATATATATATATGTTTATATGTATATGTGATACATATATATATATATTATATATATATATATATACTATATATATATATATATATATATATATATAATCTAATAAAATGGAGCCCAGTAAAACACCAAAATATAGAGAGAAAAATACTATACTTCAAAGAGTGCTGTCTCCCTCTTCAGGTAGATGAATGAGGTTTTACAGAAATGTGGTATTTATACCAAGAGATCCATCCACAGGTAAGCCATTTAGGTCTCCTGCTGATAATTTTCCTTTAATCTTCTTAAGCATTGGTTGAATGAAAATGGTGTCGATCACTCGAATACCATGCTCCTTTTGAGATGTTCATTACCTGCCTCTCTTTAATTAAGGATGATTCCATCATTTGACTCTTGTACCGGCAGTTGCTGCTATAAATTATACGTGACAAATTCCAGTTTATTCTATGGTTATGTTCATTTATATGGTTGAAAATAGCTGAGTTCTGTTGTCCATACCTAACTGACCGTTTGTGTTGTATTATATCTGGGCTCCTTTAA
>NC_087223.1:16525604-16528104 GCF_015104395.2 Macrobrachium nipponense | reverse complement strand
TATGGCAAGAGGTTAATTTGTTGGCTGTAGGGCAGGAGGTGCTATTCTGTTCCGTACAAGTTTCAAACGAACTTAGTAAATTATACAGGTCTGTTTGTTACAAGTATCAAACGATATATATTAATATATTAATGTTTTCTACACAAATTAAACGTTTTTTTTAGAATATAGAGTTCTGTTTTGTACACGTATCAAACGAATTTCGTTAGGCTATACGGGACTGTTTCATACACGTATTATACAAAATTTATATCATCGACAGTCTCTCTGGTATATTTTAATATTATTCGCCCACATTTTTGTCTAATTATTTAATAATTTGTTCACTACCTACTTTTATTTGTCATAATAGCTAATCTGTCTCTCTCTCTCTAGTTCATCTAGCAATATGACTGCCTACTCTCTCTCTCTCTCTCTCTCTCTCTCCCCCTGAGTATAATCTTTCAATTCCATTGCTTGTTGTCCCAAATCCCATTGTTTCTGTGTCCTTTGTCCTGTCAGACACTCAAAAGCGTTTCCTTTCACCTTCAATTCGGCCAATTCATCTCCCCAACTCGAACCCGTTTCCGCTGCCTGAATTTCCAGCCTGCTGTTCATTCTCTCTCTCTCTCTCTCTGGGACTGTGCGTTGAACCGGGCTTGAACGCTCGTCTTGAACATAGTAGGTCCAGAGGGTGGGGTGGGAAATCTTACTTGAACATTATCATTATACATTAGTTGTATACAGGAATTTCTTTAATATCTCTAGATTTAACTTCAGTTACTTGATCATGTTTATAAATGTATAACGTAAAACGGTGTTTGCAAAAGGTACCTCTAGTAAGGGGAGTTAGTCCCATCAGTACACCTCACGCGGTCCACTGTAGGCATTACTTAAGGTACCCACCTCCATTACTCATCCTACCCTTAGTTTTCTTAGTTCTAAGTCTTGACCCTCCATTCCATCAAAAACTCGTTAAAAAATTTAAAAAAAAGCTCCTCTCTCTCTCTCTCTCTCTATCTCTCTGAACAGCAGTCTGTGGCACTAACTAATGAATCACTTCAGTCCAAATTTCTTTTCCGTTGTACTTCATAGATTTCGATAATTTTATAGCGACCTCCCTATCAGTTGTATATCTAATTACCTTTTGTAAAGTATTGGACTTTAATATATATATATATATATATATATATATATATATATATATATATATATATATATATGTAGTATTTATACTCTTTTTCATTAAATTTCACTATAGTCTTTCTTTGTCCACATATAACCAGTCCTTTTTAAAGTAATATCGCCCACGCCAAATAATTACCATATAAGCTATTGCATTTGAAATATTTAAAACTAAATAACTATATTGATACTCATATATTTACTCACAGTATAAGCCTTAAGGCTAGAGTATTTTAAAGATACGAATACCTAATAATGCCCATCAGTTTTAATTCGTGATTATCACTTTTAACTCAGCTTATAGCTACAATTTCCTTACCTCATATTCCCGTCGCAATTACGTTGTTAGTTGGCGCTGGCAACATTGTGTGAGTTGCCAGATGCTAGATGATTAGTTAGAAATGTTGTAAAGTGGTTGGGTGTTACGGACCCTGAGATCTCAGAGACAATGTTTACGGCCTCTGAGGGAGGTCCGCTTCAGGTTCGATATGAAATAATAAAAAAAAAAAAAACTTATCAACACAAACAGTTGAAACTTGGCATATGAAATATAGAAAGAAACACTAACACAACAAAGGTTTATTTACAAGCTTACTAACAATGGTAAATGCAGAATGGTATCTCCTATTTGTCATAACAGATAGAATCTTACACAGCGTGAACTGGGGGGAAACAGTGGGGTAATAAGAATACTTGCTAAACAGTTTGGCACTTCGAAGAGGTGGCTTCATGAAAGTAGAGGCGGCATTGCATCGTCCTCTTGCCTCCGTATTTGCAGAAAATAGTCTATTCGTAAGGCAGGAACTCTCCCCCTTTTCTTCTCCTCCAAGTCTGCTCAACGTAGAGACAACTCGGCCGTCCACACCGAAGACGACTAGACCAATATGCAACCAACTCTCGAACACTTCTTTGGATTGATACTTCGTCAGTTCCTTTTTCTCGTATCTCACGGAAGATCGCTGCTACTGCTGATCTCTCACTGATAATCTGATCTGTGGCTCTCTGTGACTAACTGGTGATCTCTCTCTTTTACAATCTCTTCCTCTTACGATCACTGCTCTCCAAAGTTCGTTCGTCGTATTTACACAACGCTCTGGGGGCGGAGCCTACGGCGAACGTCACCGACTCCAGGGATTTCTAGAACTTCTTAGATGAATCTAGACGAGGTATTGCATCAGAAATCGCGGCGTTTCTCACGTCCCGACGAGATCCACAACACCTCCTGCCGATTCTAGAATAGCCTCGAGGAAAAGGCGCCTCAAACACGGGCGCGATAACCTCCTGACTGCCGAAACTTCTCGAAAATGCGTTCTCCTTTCCTTTAACTTCTTTACTA
>NC_087223.1:16500298-16525104 GCF_015104395.2 Macrobrachium nipponense | reverse complement strand
AGGCCGGCAAGTATTTTCAGGAGGAAGTTGCGGGTGGGGGGGAGGTTAGCACAAAATAGGGTAGGGAGGATGGGGTGGGGGTTGGTAAATGTTTACGTTTGTGAAAAAAAAACACACAAATGCTTTTGTATATATATATATATCATGGTTTTACACATCTGGTACTCAAGTATAAATTATCAAGTACAAGTCAAGAGACCATTTTTAGTGAATAATGAATTGAATATTATCAAGTTTCAAGATCAGAGTGGCCAGTTCAGGGGTAATTGAACTTAACAAGAAATGTTGAGAACAATGGTAAAATTGTGCAACCTGACTGGTGGCGCTCGGCCCCCCATACCCTCCTTAAAGAGAGAAAGTTACAGCAAGAGTAACATATAGGTTAAGATACTAACCTAACCTAACCTAACCTAGTAGAACATGTTGCCTGACCGTAACCCCCTTAAGGAAGGCAATCTTAGAAGTGTAACATATAGGTTAGGATACTAACCTATATGAAACAAAAGCTGCTTAATATCACTGCGCATGCACAGTACGATTGGCGCATGCTTAGTATGGGTTCGACACCGTAATAGCAGTAGTAATAAAAGGATTTCGGCCATGTAACGGCTCCATTATTGGTATCGGTTTATTTATCGCTTGATTTCAGCTCGTATTTCGTGTTTTCAAATGTCATAAATAAGAGGAAATAAAACAATAACATGGCAAAAAAAAAACTTCCTTCCCCCAAGTGTTTCATCCCACCCAAAACCCTGTATTCCCATTGGTCCCCTTTACCGCAGGATAAAGTTCAAGGGCATAATTCTCCCAAGTGTTTTTACCCCACCCAGAACCCCGCATTCCCATCGGTCCCCTTTACCTCAGGATAGAGTTCAAAGGTAAATTACAGGTTAATTACAGCCGGCCGAAAAAAATATTACTTTAAATTCTTGTTCAGGAGGTAATCTGTACGGTAAAACGTCAACTGGCATGGTCTAGTTCGCCGCGGTAAAGGGCTTAGCTCTACCTAACCGAGGTAGAGAATTACGTAGTAAAACACTTTAGAGAAAGTCAAGTGATGTGAATATAATAAGTGAGGAATGATAAAGCAGACATTGTGGGTCTAGCAGGAATGGTTCTTGCACGGAGACTGGATGGTGAATCTCGCAGACGAATCTGGTGGTAGGGGTTTTCACGGCTGGTTTGTTAGAGAGAGAGAGAGAGTTTCAAGAACGTTCCTACCCAGTGAAATGATTAATCATACATCGCCTCTAGCAAAATGGTCTGTTAGACCTATGTTCAAGTATATTTTTCCCCCCACTCTGAAGTAATAAATCATATGTTAGGTCCACTCTACAATAATGGCCTGTTGGACCTACTACGTTCAAGACGAGCGTTTTAAGCCCAGTTCAACGCACGAGTTTCCCACAGAGAGAGAGAGATGAGAGAGCACAAAGGATGATGAGAGAGAGAGAGAGAGAGAAGAAGGTAGGAGGCAGGCAGAGTACTAGCTAGAGAGAGAGAGAGAGAGAGAGAAAGAGAGAGAGAAGGCTGTCACATTGGTAGATGAACAGAGAGAGAGAGAGAGAGAGAGGAAGGAAAAAAGGTAGGAGGGTGAGGCACATAAGATGAGAGAGAGAGAGAGAAAGGTATGAGGCAGTCAGACTACGAGAGAGAGAGAGAGAGAGAGAGAGAGCAGTTATGACATATTTATGAAATACATCCTTCCCTTAACCCATCGTCACAATGTGTACCTTCGCAGATTCATTAAATATATTCATTAAATATTTGGGCCACTAACGAGATTCATAACACACTTATTAACCGCTAATTAGCGTGAGTAAATCACACCTATTTGGAAACCTATTATTTGCAATTAGCACTTTGGTCAAACCCCTTTCATTTGCTAATGATCATCTGACCTATTTAAACACATCAACTAATGAAATATTAAAACTGCATTCCACTCATTACTTACCTCTTACTTTTGGGAGTAATCCTACAGACTACTTTTATTGTTTTTGTCTTTGCTGTTCTTGTTTGGGTGGGGGGGGGGGGGTTAGGAAAGGTTCTAATGGCAAAGCCTTAAAAAGGTTTGGAAAAGATGTTTCGCGTTGAGTTAAATATACTGGAATTTGAGGATAGGGTGTTTATGATTTATTTATTACATTGAAAATGTAATAAATAAATAATGTTTATGTTAAACAGCACAGAACAATTATTTTATAATATAATATAGCGTAATTATTTTAATTTTCGTTGGTGAATAACGCGCTATTTGACCATAGATTTTAGCACACGCCCTGAGTAAGCTGGAGTCGGATCACATCTTGTTTGATTCGAATACAGAATTTAGGCCATAGATTACTCGCTGGGACCTATAAGGTCATCCTGCGTTGAAAATACATTGGAACAATTGGTAGTAGAATACGAGAATATGAATGGAGGTACAGTAAAAGGAATGAAAGGGTCTAGCTAGGGGCATAAGGAAGAACCTTAAGTAATGCCTACAGTGCACAGCCTGGGTGCACGACGACACTAACCCCCTACAGTGACACATACCTTACTAAATATCCTCATATGTCACTATGATGTGATGATAATTATGTTAAAAATTACTTTTTTGGAGTGAGGTTGCTAGCCCCACACCCAAGCACACGCGCACTCATAGCTCGTCCACGAAGATGGACTTTGCATACGTTGTATGGCTTTCGTGGGTGGTCACCTGTCCATGGACTGACCAGAACAAAATCTTGAATAAAATTTTTCAAAAAATGCATCTGGTGTTTGAATTGAAATCAGTGTAAAATTAGAATATATATATATATATATATATATATATATATATATATATATATATATATATATATATATATATATAGATATATGTAAATATATATATGTATATGTATCAAATGCATTTACCTGACACAGAAATAAATTCAGTTATACACAAAAAAAAAAAAAAAATTTAAAATTGAATAAAAGAAATACATTTCCTGACACAGTAAATAATTTACAGAGTTTTGCTCTCTGTAATATTTTGTAATTGTAAGGTTCGACATTTTCTATCACTGACATCAGTTTGGAGCAAGTTTAACACTTCTGTATTTACGAAATAGTAAATTTTCTGGTATTCCAATCATTTTGAAGAATTCTGAAACTGTAACTCGAACCAAATAATTTTTTAAAAATATTTCATTTTATTCTTTTTATTGAAAAATAATATGCCCTTTCAACTGAAGCCAATGATATTACCTCAAGATAAGTTCGAAAAATATTACTTAGAAAAATATTACTGCTTAGAAAATACTACTCGAAAATATTATTACTTATAAAAATATTACTTATAAAAATTTTACTACAGTACTTAGAAAATATTACTTACAAAGTTACTAAGAAAATAGTACTTAGAAAAAATATTATTACTACTTAGAAAAATACTACTACTTAGAAGAATATTACTTGGAAAATATTATTACTTAGAAAAATATTGCTTACAAAATTACTACATACACAAATTACTGCTTAGAAGAATATAACTACTTTGAAAAATATTACTACTTAGCAAAATATTAATTAAAAAAACAAAAACTAATACTAAGAAAAATATTACTTGGAAAAATATTACTACTTAGAAAAATATTACTTAAAATATATTACTTAGAAAATATTACTTAAAATATATTACTTAGAAAAAGATACAATTACTTTGAAAAATATTATTAGATTATTAAATCATTCAAAATGGGTTATGCTACTTAATCTCTCATATTTTTAGGGAATGTAGCAGTCTAATTTACAATTCCTCGCTGGGAGGCCAAACTGAACCACTGAAATCATATTGGAATATAAAATTTTTAAGCCAAAAGACCAAGCACTGGGACCTATAAGGTAATTCAGGGCTGAGGGGGAAAACTGGAAGATGGGAGAACTGGAATATGAAAGGAGGTGCAGTAAAAGAAATGAAAGGGTTTGCAAATGATTGCGCATTCGAACTATATTGCAAAATCTTTAACTCTCAGTGTAGTATCTACTAATGTCCTTTCTAACTGACTTCTGAACTGGTTTCAGGCAATGCGTCTTTTATTTCTAGCAGAATAAACGACTATATACCTCGGGGAGGGGGTGAGGGATTGCATCGCAATTCTGCGACGTAATTCGATCAATTAATCGTCTTTTTTTATGAATGCACGCTTGCATTGACTTGTACCTCTGGCTTTTAGCGAGGAAAATCTGAAAATTCAATCAGACTTGATTTACCCTCTCTCTCTCTCCCTAGTTTTATCCATTCCTTTCCTCTCAGCAGTAAGGGGGGGGGGGGGAGGGGGGGGGGGAGGCTTCCTCCTTCACGGCGAATACGTAAATGATTTATTGGATCTCTCTCTCTCTCTCTCATCTCTCTCTCTCTCTGTTTCGATCCTCTCGTCCGCTACTCAGTACTATATTTCTGCTGCCATATCATGAATATTATATCAGGTTGGCACGGAGGAGAGAGAGAGAGAGAGAGAGAGAGAGAGAGAGAGATCACCACAGACGTGAGGAGGTAAACACCATGATGGTGTCCAAAAGCGACTACATTTTGCGTTTAACCTTCACTTTTTTTGTTGTTGTTGTTATTTAACCACTGTTCTCCTGTCAGGATATTGGGAGAATCTAGCGACCTGAATCCTTCAGACAAAAATACTTGTAGTGATGAATCCATCTATCCCAGGAAGGCTACCTAGGAATCCTTCATTTCCTTGAGTGCCTGTGCCTTTGGGGATAAGTATTTGCCATTTGATTTGCAATGCCAAACATCCGTATTCTGTTGGAGGTGCCCTGTTGGCATTCAGTCCAGTATTCTGTAAAGTCTAAGAGTCAATATACCACAGGGGAAAAGTAGGATAGGAGAGAGACTGTGAAAGGAGGTATGATAAAATGGCAAGGGCTGCAGAGGCGGACCCTACGGGACGCCGCATATAACTTTACATAATATTAGTTGTTTGCTAATTATAATAGTCTTATTAATTTTGATTTCTAGTAGATTTTGAATTGTACGATTCTTATAGTATATTAAATACACTATATTGATAACTGAATGCAATCTGGGTCCCAGAACAATCCTGCTTTACACGCACAAAATTAAATTCAAGGATGCACACTGCCTTTCACATCGTAGGACGCTTCTAGGATGCCTCTCTGCCTATTCCAATCCCTTTCCTTCAACTGATGGAGGATTGACAATCGTTTATTTCTTCCACGCCTTCACTCACACAATAGACATTTATAAGCAGGGATTATTTGCTCTCTTATTCTCTCTCCTTTTTTCGCTCTTCCTTTCATGCAAAAATTGGCGAATTCTCTGCTTCGGTGGCTATACTAAAGCAGCTCTCTCTCTCTCTCTCTCTCTCTCTCTCTCTCTCTCTCTCTCTCTCTGCTTTCAAGTTAGAAATGCTGTTCGGTTTTATTGTTCCTTTCCTCGTATTTCATCATTTTTTGTTTTACAGTCTCTCTCTCTCTCTTCACATCCGTTTTTGTAGGGTCATTCCCTCGTGTAGTCCGTAACTCTAACAGCCTTAATCTCTCTCTCTCTCTCTCTCTCTCTCTCTCTCTCTCTTCCTGTGCAATTTACCCTCGTGTATCTCGTCTCTTTTCTATCAAATTCTCAACAGGAAATCCTCCATTTAACGACAACCAAACAATCGATTCCTGAGAAGGAGGAATTTCAGATTTTTAAAGCTCGATTTAATCTGTTTTTTATTGCTTAGTTTTTTTTCTTCTAACCGTTTTCTGTTGTCTCTTCCCGCTCTGCTGTTCATCTTCTTTAACCTTAATATTATTACGTTTTTTTCTTTTAATATTGGTTGAAAATTTATTTCTGGAAATGTGATTCTGCGGTGTTGGTAATAATAATAATAATAATAATAATAATAATAATAATAATAATAATAATAATAATAATAATAATAATAATCAAATGCATTGCTAAAGTGATGATGAAATTCACAATATATATATATATATATATATATATATATATATATATATATATATATATATATATATAATATATATATATATATATATATATATCCATCCACCTAAACAACTCATGCTACTATGAGATAACAATAATAATAATAATAATCAAATGCATCGCTAAAGTGATGATGAAATTCACAATATATATATATAAACATGTATATATATATATATATATATATATATATATATATATATATATATATATATATATATATATTATATATATATATCTCCACCTAAACAACTCATGCTACTATGAGATAACAATAATAATAATAATAATAATAATATAATAATAATAATAATAATATGATTTAAGAAGATCATTAATACAGGCTTTATTGAAAATAATGGCTGAAATAGTCATTATTTTAAATAAAAACAATAATAATAATAATACAAAGCATTTCTCATTTGCAGGTTCTAAAACAACCCTTATCAGAGCATCGTATGGGTCAATAACAACACAACAACAATAACAACGATACACAACATTCCTCCCCATCTTCAGCATCCTAACCAATCCTGCGAGACTTACCTAATGGGTCTACCTAATGGGTCACAACGAGGCCCTGAGACCCCACTCTCGCCGGGAGAGCGAGATCGTTATCCTTATTCCACACCTTAACTTAACAATTTTCTCGTCTTGCAAACGCAACTCCAAGTTGGCAGGTATCGTGGGGATTCAGGACAAGGGAGGGAAGATGTCAGGCGGCATAATTAGTTGCTATCTGGGTTCGTGTGTTGTGGTGATAGGCTTCTTCAGTCGAGGGAGGTCTTGGATTCAGTGTGCGCTGGATGTATAGGTATATGTATGTGTATGTATGTATGTACGATGAGTTCCTAGAATAAGTGACACTGTGTGTGAATGTGTATATATATATATATATATATATATATATATATATATATATATATATATATATTATATATATATATATATACAGATATATATATATATACAGATATATATACACATGCAGTTTTCTTGGCCTTACATTCTTATAATAGGTGTACACTTTGTGTGTATATATACATATATATATATATATATATATATATATATATATATATATATATATATATTATATATATATATATATATGTATATATTTGCATGTGTGGAATTTCATAGTCAAGTCGGCAAGGTGACCTCGTCGTGATTATGGTATCGCGGGTTCGTTTCCGCTACCGGACATCATGATTTCTTCATATTTCTTTGGAAGTTGGATCTTGATGCTTTGTAATGACAAGCATATCCAAAAAAAAAAGAATAAAGAATTTGAGAAGTTAAGAGGACTTGTGGCTATTACAATTACATATATTATATATATAATATACAATGACCACTCAATGATATCTTCAACTGACGACTTACAAGTACAGACAGTATTATGTTAAAAGACCCATTTCAGTTACAAAGTCGGTGAAAATAAGCGAATTAACCCGACCTGTCCGAGAAAACATTACTATGCAAAGAGGCAGCGTTAAAAGCTGTTGTTGATCTTAATTAAGTCTAGACAGAACAAACAACTCAGGAGAGCAAGAGCGCCATTACGAGAGGGACGCCTTCCGTGTTTACCACTTCGTTCAAGGAATTGAAACTTTGGCGTATTTACCCATTCCGTCGTGGGGCTTTCAGGCCACACTGTGACCCTTGGCTTCCCCTAACAAGCTCATAAAGCCTATTACAACTCCAGCTGTGATGACTGGAAGTTATGTGACTGTGGGGAGTGGCAATCAACAGTGGTAACCTTCCCAAGAACTGACCAGTCATGTCTTTCCTTGATGCTACTGATCAAGAAATCAAGGTGTGAGGTGGTAACCTTTCCAACAGCTGACCAGTCATAACTTTCCTTGATGCTACTGATCAAGAAATCAAGGTGTGAGGTGGTAACCTTTCCAACAGCTGACCAGTCGTAACTTTCCTTGTTGCTACTGATCAAGAAATCAAGGTGTGAGGTGGAATAGACATAATATTCAAATTGTGAGATACGTTATAAATACCATTGTGCAGTATCTTATTACCATTTCAGATATTAGGGCTTCCAATAGAAAATAAATCCAAACATTTAATGAAAGTTGAGAGTTCATGAGTGAAAGCAGTTATATTTACAACTGTAAGAATCTGACGATGAATGTTTCTTGTCTCTTTTGCCTAGGCAACTGTCCCCATAGGAGGGCACTGCCGTCAGAAAACCTCAAGCGGTGCACTGTAGGCATTGCGTAAAGTTCTTTGCAGTCTCTTCGGCCATTAGCAGCAACCTCTTTCATTCCTTTTACTATACCTCCAGTCATATTCTAACAATTGCTTCACAGATCAACTGTGAAGTTTTCCTCCTTTTACATCTCTCAAACCCTTTAACTCTCGAGCTCCCTTTCAGCACTGAATAACCTCACAGGTCTTAGCACTTGGCCTTTGGCCATTCCTAGGCAACTCTGAAATCATTCAGACAGATCTCGGACCACAGACAAAACACAGTAGGTCGCAGCAGACAACCTTGAGGAACCTCATTAGCCGTTTTCGTTCTGGGTATCAGCCTCCGTTAATGGCTTCTGTTGTTTGCTGTTTGTGACTCACACTGCTTAGTGCATTCATTAACCTTTGTTGTTTACCCTGCATTACATGAATTGCTTGTAATGTAACTTTGAGGTGTAATTAGAAGTCAACATAGGCGTGTGCTTATAAAGCTGAATCAAAGATAACTAATAATAATAATAATTTTAATATATATATTAACTTAAAAGAGGCACAAGACACCACAAAGAATCTTCACCAGACTTGCGACGACTGTTCAAAACATATTAGCAATCCCCGTCCCCCTCTGCAGAGCGGATGCACAGAGTAACTACTTCGAGCACAGAACGAAGAAGGAGGGTTAATATAAATGCAATTGGGAAAGGGGGTGGAAGGGGGATGGAAGGACCCAGTTGAAAAGGAGGAGAGAGAGAGAGAGAGAGAGAGAGAGAGAGAGAGAGAGAGAGGAAGGACGGTTGGAACTGAGAGTGTCTCGTCTGTAGTTCAGGATAAAGAGGGGGAAGCTTTAAGGGACCTGATTCCATTAAAGAGATGGTCAATTTATTCATCTGTTGGGCTTCAGATTTTGTTTGGGTGTTTTTAAAGGTAGAATTGCGTAATCGGGGCTTAATTCTTTGGACGCTTTGGATATGAGGTGTCTTTCTCCTTAAAAGACTTTTGGGTTATGCTTTTTGCATTCATCAATTAAGGATAAACTACACACACAAACATATATATATAATATAATAATCTACTGGTCACCTTTTTTGACAGATAAGTGAACTCGGGAATTTGAAAGGTCATTGTGGCTATTGCAGTTAAAGAGAACCACATCTATCTATCTATATATCTCTGAAATGCTATAAACTATGTAGATATAAACCCTCATTAGGCCTTGTTTAATAAAATCATTAACTAATCGAATAAACCTTCTCCAAATACTTCCTGAACCTTTCCCACAATAACTCTGCTATGTCAAAAAAATGCTCCAAGAATTAGAGATGGCACAAATTCGTCTCAGTTACAGGGAATATAATTAAATGCAGGAGTCTTTGTTACTTGATCAGGAGCCTTAGTTATTTAAGCATTAGTCTTTTCCACTTAAGCATTAGTCTTTGAATTACTCGAGACCAAAGTGGTCCTCCCGAATTGATGCCACTTCCAGAAGAATTCTTTTCCTAATTTGTGCACTTTTCCAGCCCTGGAAATTCGAGAACCTGGAACTAAAAATGGTAACCTGGAATTCGAGTCTGATTCGCTGGAAATAAAAGACTAACTAACGGGGGTTATTTCGCTGGAAACGCGAGAATGATGCTCACTCTCTGTCCTCGGGTCTCATTGTGACCCATAGATGCTCGTACGACTTATATTTTGACATGGAAGGTGTATTATTTTATACTTACTCCTATCTTCTATCAGACCTTGGAACTCATAAGATGGCTACTAAGCCACGTTTCGATTTTGTCTCGGGCAACTGCATACCCCTCACTAGCCCAGATCCGAAGTATACAAGGGGTTCTAGCGTAAGGAACACGGTAGCAGGGATAAAATTCCGAAGTCAATATTGGCCTGAGGTAGCAACTTCATCCTAAAATCAGTAAATGCTCTAAAATTCAGTCATGTCTGGGAGGTCAATATAGTAGGTAAATATTTCATTAGTGAAAATACACAGACATTGTTGAATGACTTTCCAATTCTATTTCATTTATTCATTCATTCATTTATTTATCTATTTCATCCATTTATTGACTTATTCTTTAGTCCACAAACACCACCTAAATGGATCTTGTTACACTCCAATTATAAATTCTTTTCGAGTGGCTTCTTTCGTTCAGTCCGCCTCGAGTTGCAGAGAGAGAGAGAGAGAGAGAGAGAGAGAGAGAGAGAGAGATAGAGAGAGAGTTTTCTAATGGCAGTTATAGATTACTTAATATCTCTCATCTTTAATGAGAGAGAGAAGAGAGAGAGAGAGAGATGAGAGAGAGAGAGAGAAAGTTCAGTACTCTGATGAACATCCTTTCAAGCAGTAAATCAAACGCCTTCCGGTGAAACCATTCATAGGGGACTCTCTCTCTCTCTCTCTCTCTCTCTCTCTCTTTCTCTCTCTCTCTCTCTCTCTCTCTCTCTCTCTCTTATATTTATATATTACACTAAGAATATCAAGTTCCTCCTCATTCCCAAATTTCATTCAGAACGGCGCCATTGTTCCACCTCTCCAGTTGGCATCGCCAATTTGTTGATTTCCCCTCTCATTCAGACTTACTGCTCTTCTTCATCTACCCCATTGTTATCACCTCCTGCTAATTCCTTCCCTTATTTACCGATCTGCAGTTGCAAGCTGTTTCAACACCGCCTATTCATGTGACGTCATCCTCTCGAGTTGCTTTTTACTCTGGAAATTGTTTTATTAAATCTTTTTTTTTTTTTTTTTTTTTTGTAAAGTGAGGAATCGTATTTCACGGATGGGGGAGTTTGTCAAACTTCTATTTGCTATGTTTCTACTTGTAATTTCCAAGTATTCAATCATATTTGCTATACTTTAATTTTTAATTTAAATTAAATTCACTTATATTTCCTACACTTTAACTTCTACTTTAAACTATTCACTTATATTTGCTATACTTTTAACTTCTAATTTGAAGTCTAGTCACTTATTCCTAACTTCCACTTACTTGCACTTAAGGGGTCATGCAAGTTTGAAATGTGATTAAGGACTGATTATTAATTTTTTTTTACCAAGATTTAGCCCCCTTTCTCTTCCCCCCCCCCCTTACCTTATAATCACTTATATGCATAATTACATTCATATCGCCGCCAAAATTGAATCACTTGTCGTCAAGAATGAGATCCACGTCTGGTATAATTTTAACAACAAACCACACATACGTTTTTGTACAATCTTCCAAAACAATAAACAAGCAAAACAAATGAAAATCGTACCCTTCTTGGGGACAAATTTAAATAAAAAAAAAAGTACCGAGATTATAGGTCTAAAACTAATATACTAAGCACTGTGAGGTTGTAGGTCTATAACTAATCTAGTTAGTGCTATGAGTTTTATAGGCCTAAAACACTGGGTGCTTATAGGCTTTAAAATAAAATATTCATTATTAGAAAACACACGTCATTACTAGACACAAAAACACTATTACCAAAATCACAATAATTTAAATGTAGCAGGACCAAGTATACTTTTGTATTCACTTCAGTCATTAATAAAATTATATGACAAAATTCAGCAATATTCGAGCTGACATTTGTGAAAAATTAAAATTAAATGATTTCAAATTAAAACCTGATTTAGATACATTAAATAATAAATAACAATATTCACACTTAATTATACAGACCAACTTCGAAAATTCCAACAAAACCAGGAATATCCTAAACCGAAGGAAACTCCAAATTCCAAGTCGAGCGAGGTGACCAGCACTCGATTCCTAATTCCCAGCTGGCAACACTAAATTAGGAGCAAGTAATTTATATCGAAATATGATTCCGGGATTTGGGGATATAGATTTCGAAATTAGAGAGAGATAGGTTTAATCCGGGTGCCTTTCACCTCTGGGATAATAAAGTTGATTTGTGAATACTACTCTGTGGTTGTGTGCGTGTATCAAACCTAGGCCTATAAGCCCTCTCACAATTACGTATATATATAAAAAGAGCCAATTTATACTTTAGACCCATCTGTGCACACACAAAACTGCTACCATTCATCCCATAATCATTCCCATTCAAGTTGAACACGGAAAACATACGTTTTAAACCATCCTAACTGGCACTAAATCTTCCCCACACACACGTTATTCCCGACCATGAAAATGACGTGAAGCTGTAAACGGGGTTTTATACGGTCTTTTATTGAGTTCCGAATATGTTGATTACATTAAATATAGTCCTAGAATTGATGCAACGTAAACTGCAGTCGCTCTAAATCCCCCAGGTTACAGGCAACATATCAGGAGGCATTAGTACAAGTTGGCGGGAAACGGTTGCTCGTCACCCTAACAGTTTTTAATTTTTTTTATTTTACGTTTTGATTAATCCCTCGTTGCTACCGACCTGTTGTTATCCAGCCTTTTGTTTGTTTTATGCTGGTTATTAAATCGAGTGGAGGTTTCAGCGAGAGATATGAAGATAATTGCATAAATGGCTCTTTTTGTTTTAGTGATGATGGTGGTTGCGCGCTTAGGTGCGGTTGCAACGGAACTTTCACACTGTTGCTCCAACACTTTGCCGCGTAATATCTCACAGTTACTGTTAACTTCATACACACACACGCATATATATATATATATATATATATATATATATATATATATATATATATATATATATATATATATATATTCACACATATATATACATCGTTTGTGTACGTCCTAACATAAGAAAGAAGCGTCAAAAATGACTGATTACAACAAAGTAGCCTGGCAACCTCACCGTCTTTGAGGCCTATAGGCCTATTAACGGTTGCAAAACAGAGAAGAATGGATCTGGGGATATAAGTAGTTCGGAATTCACCGCCATAGTGACGGAGTATCCAGGATACTTTTTCAAACACCTACTACACAGATCTTGTTTTCTGTGTATTTGTGTATACGCAAGTACGTACACAAACACACCACACACACTCCACCACACACTGACCATTCTTGATTCTACCAATATGGCGTTCCAGCCATATTTCGCTCCCTATAAAAGCCTCGGTATTCCGTTCCATAATGTCCTCCTGACACTCAAATAACCATTTTTCAATAGGGCAATTACTGGCCGCTAATTATGAGCGCTGCGACCGTCACGGGTCACATTTCTTTCTTGATTGATGGTTAAAAATTGATCGGCTATTTTTCTTAACAATTCTCTCTAAAAAGGGTGAAAGAATGGTTTAGTCTGCCTTCCGGGATCTTGGTAAACGGAAAACGGGAATCATAATAGAGGTCAATTTCATTATTTGAGGAGAAATCGTAATTCTATTCAAGAAAGGTCCCATTTCGGGCCTGGGCTAGACCTCGACGTTTCTTTCGACCCCAGTGACCTCCTGGTGACCTCTCGGTGACCTCTGCACCACCTTCAACCCTCCCCTACCCAAACCCGACCATAACCCCCCACTAATAATCGGTAATGTCCTAATTTCCTTTTGCTTTGATGCAACTGAATTCTTTAATATTGCTTCTGAACTCTATTTTGCTTATATGTTCCCTATCCAGACTTTTTTCTTCCTTTTAATACGATGAAATGCTAACTGCAGATTTATTTTTACTTAGTATGATTGCTTAAGGAACTTACATTTCTACAAACTTTCTGACTCTTCTCTATAAGCAGATAATCTCTTAACAGAGGGTTTGTGGAACCCTTGTTGACTAGAAATTGTCACTAATTGGCAGATAAGCTCTCATGTAAGGGGTTGTGGATCCTTTGGTGGCATAAAACATCATCCCAATTAATTGACAGATAAACATCTTAGTTAAATGGTTGTGGGCTCCTTGGTAGGAGAAAAGAGTCCCTTAATTAGTAGAGAAGTTCTTATAAAGGGTTGTGAAACCTTTGGTGGTAGCAAAATGATCTCTTTATAGGTAGAAAAAATCTTAAAAAGAGAAATTATCCCATAAATGGCACAAAAGCCCCATACTAAAACCGTTGTGGGTCCCTTGGTGGAAGAAAATTATCCCTTAATTGGAAGATAAGCTTTTGGTAAAAGGTTGTGAAACCCCTTGGGATGGAAATAATCCAAAAATTGCAAAGTAGCCTCTTCTAATGAGGACAGTGGCAGTTGCACTGTTGACTCCTCTAAGATTCTGGCAATAAATGAAGAAAAGAACACAGCAGAAATAATGTTTTCTTGAAGAATCTTTCCTTCAGGCAATATCTAGCAACTCTGAAACGTATAATATAAAGAGATTCATTAAACAACCACATACCGTCTAGCCATTCCTGGCATCAGGGAAACCTTGCAGCGTTGATTGGAATTCGTCTTCGCTAAAGGAAAAGGCTGATTGCAGTCAACTGCAAATACGGAGGGAGGAAGAAAGCGACTGGCAAAGGATTAACGAAGTTGATTGAGATGGAGAGAAGTGGAGTTGATGAAAGGAAGGGAATATTGATTGATGGAATAATGAAGAAATAGGGATTGACTGAAGGAAAAGAGTGGAATGAGTCAGCGACAAGGTACATTTCGGACAAAAAAATGAAATAATATTTTTTTTTTTATATTTCATTTAAAAAAACCATAACTATTATCATTTAACAGATTCTGTAACAGAATTAATGTGACTTACAGAGAACTGATATGATAATAAACAAGGCGTGATATGACCTACAGCTTACTCGTGGTGCGTGCTAAAATCTATGGGTCAAATAGAGCGTTGTTTCACCATTGAAAATTAAAATAAATACACTGTGTTTTATTAGCAATGATTGTTCTGCACTGTTTCATATAATCATTATTTATTGTTTATACATTTCCATCCTAATAAATAATCATGAATATCCTGTCCTAAAATTCCTGTATATTTAACTCAACGCGAAACGTATTGTGTATATGTATACTACGTATGTTATATATATGTATAAATAAATATTATATATACATTTAATAAATATATTTCCTAATCATCCAAACATATATTCACACCATTCAAAAACAAATGACAAATTCCTTATCCAAAGATACATTAAAAACTTTCCTACACACGCATACAAAACAAATAAATAAATAAAATAATTAAAACATCACATTGGAAACATCCAACCCTCCTTTCAAATATTCCAAATTACAGGTTCCAGGTTCCAGGTTCCAGGCATTCATAACAGCGCAAGAAATTCGATTTGTATCAATAAGAGGAATTCCATTGTTTTGGAGGGGGCCTGTTTGTTTACCTGTCTTTTCAAAGGGCCCAACCCGTAGTTTACCTGCTGTTTAATTGACTGTTTCTTCTAGGGGCGGGGGGGGGGGGGGGGGGGGGGGGGGGTGGGGAGCAAGGGAGGGCTTCTTTCATTTATTTTTCAAATTTTAGATCCAACATTTTGTTTTATTGCAAAAGCTGTTGCTTTCATTAAGACTTTTTTTTTTCTCTCTCCACCATTTTGTTAATTGTTCCCTATATTTATTATGGCTCTCTCTCTCTCTCTCTCTCTCTCTCTCTCTCTCTCTCTCTCCTCGCTCTCTCTTCTCTCTCTCTCTCTCTCTCTCTCTCTCTATATATATATATATATATATATATATAGTATATCTATATATATATAATATATATCAATTCAAGCTACAAATGTCCTTTAACTAAATTCACTTTACCTCCCAAATGATATATTTTCATATATGTACCGAAGGGGAATTTTTTAATTGATAATAATTTCGTCCCCCATGGGATCGAACCACCGTCCAAGTGGACGGGGACGAAATCAGGACCGTCAGTGACGCTATCCAATCAGCCAACAGAGACGCTATAAGTTCATATCGATTCTGACCTTTACAAATCACCCTCGACCTGGGTGTTGCTTTTTCGTAATTAGAATCGATATGAAACCCCGTCTACCATGTTGGCCAATTCGAGCGTTTTTTGACAGCACGGTAGCCTTTTGTTATGAATAATTATCACATCGAACCGTGAATATATATATATATATATATATATATATATATATATATATATATATATATATATATATATATATCGATATATTATAGTATTCGAATCTATAAACTGTATCTATATATCTATATACATTTTTATAAACTGAATCACGACAATTTTGAACGTGATGTATATCTAAATAAAGGCAGAATCAACGAAGGAAAAGTGGAAGAATGGAGTAACCACTGAAAGGCCTTTCGACTTTCGTCCTTTCCTAAGTAGACAGAGTCGAAAGGCCTTGCATCGGTACTCCAATGCTTCAATTCGTGGATTATGCCTCTATCTATGTATATTTAAACAAGAGGTTAAAAAATGTCTATTTTTCAGCTCAAAAACATAATAATTTGTCTATACAGTATGGATATTCCCTGTCGCGACTCCAAAGAGTTAATGGCATCAATGAATCATTGTTCCAAAATAATTCACATGAATCAACACCATCAATTTCCTTTGGCATTTTGTTATGTCCATTTTCGTTTTACTCGGGAGTAAGCCTACAAAACTACTTTGTTGTTGTTCTTGTTTCTTGTTGTAGGGGTAGGAAAGGTCAAATAGAGCCTAAAGAAAGGTTAGGAAAAGGCGTTTCGTGTGAGTTCAGAGACAGGAATTTGAGGATGGGTTATTTATGGTTTATTTATTAGATGAAAGATGTCAAAAAATAAATAACGTTTAATTTAAACAGTACAGAACAATTATCTCTAATAAAACATAATGTATTGATTTTAATTTTCGTTGGTGAAACAACGCGCTAATTGGGCCGTAGATTTTAGCACTGCGACCTGATAAGCTGGAGGTCTGGTCGTGCTTTCGTTTATTTGTTATGAGGAGGTATATGCATGATTTCTTCACCTTTCTTACACATAAAAAAGAGACTCATATATCATATATATATATATATTTATATATATCTATATATATATATATAATATATATATATATATATATATATTAATATTATTATATTGTGACGAAAGTGGCGTGAGTATCTGGGTCTGGATACATTAATAAACTTGGGGGAGTGGGCAAAAGTTCGGGGTACTTGATACCATTAATAATTGGTGCATGAAATAGTCAAAGATCTGTGTCTGGACACCAATTAATATTTTTTGTTAACCCCAAATTGCCAAGTCTTTGTTACTACACTTACCATTTGCACTTGCTAATACAAGAGACCCTTTTATTCCTGGGTCTGGGACACCTTTGTACTTAGGGCACAGTTCATTCAAGTACCTGGTTGTTACTTATTCCTCACTACAGACAGACACCTGACCCTTCATCACAAATACTAAACGACTGAATAATCTAAAGGTAAGAGTGATCCTTTTTCTAACTGAACAGTCAAGAAACAATCAGTCTAAGTTCATTAAATATGTGTGAGGTAATCTTAATTAAAAAGATTAAAGGGGCATCACTCGTGCAAATTCAAATTTAAGTATTTCCCTTATTCCCTGTTTTTATTTGTGGGAAACGTCACAATTATCACTCTATATTTCTACCTAACAAATAAAATATAGCTTAATATATCTGGGGTTGGAGTAAAATACTCATATGAATTTTTAAATACAAAAATTTATTTAATAAATCAAAATTTATAAGTGAAATTCATCCAATCTCAGGGAAATTGTTATTACTTGAAAACAAAAAGTTTAATTAATTCTTGAATTAATTCTTAAGCAAAATTAATCAAAAGTTTATCAAGAATTAATTAAATCATAAAAGCCAATAGTTTAAATTTTGAAAATTAAAATTTAATAAAATGCAAGTTAATTCACAAGTGTAAGATTCAAAATTTACACTATAGGAATATTATTCAAACTAATTAACAAAATAAAAGACAATGCAGAAAAAGATAATGCATAATATGAAACAATTAAACAGCATTGACAGTACACACATTTAATATATAAAAAATGGGATATGTGAAAAGAACCAAAAGCAAAAGATAAATGTTTAGAAATAAGTAAAACGTTGAAGTGCTTCACAACATTTGTAAAAATACCTTATACACAGCTGCAGCGTCAGTCAAAAGGCCTGTTACATTTTGACACTTTTTCACTATTTTCGTGGCGCCTTCACAAAACCAATAAATGGCAATACTATGTTCAGATCCCACAAACAACACATATATTAACTAAGAGTATATGAAAAATGCCGTGACCAGGCCCGTTACGTTAAGTACTGAAACAGCCTCGCGACCGAGCAGAGAGAGAGAGAGATTTTTTAGAGAGAGAGGGAGAGAGGGTATAACGCACGCCGCTATGTCTCAAAGCGAATGATCAGTTTTCTCTCAACCTCATAAACTGATGACTATTAGCCTATAGGTCGAAGGCGAAAACATATTACGTCATCTCTATAGGAATAGCTATGAATAAGCTCCCTTGTTCCATCAGAGGCCCGGCCGTGTTGTGTTTGCATCGATAACGAAATCACCTAGCTAAGACATTCTCAAAGTGGGGAATACGACTCTCTTAAAAAGCTTATGAGCTTTCACTCTCTGTGTGTCTTACATACTTCAAAAATGAAAAATGGAAAACACTTTTAAGGCATGTTTATCTTTAATTTGGGAAATCTGAACACAGAAACAAACATTTCATACCATGATACACAAGTTCTGATGTGAATTAATCATATTGCCACAATTATAATTGCATTCCCCCAAACTTACATTATAAGATTCCTCCCCCCCGAAGATTAGTTATTCTGGGGTTGAATCCAACGCTTCACAACGGATAAATAATCGGCAACTAACCTTGTTCTTACCAGATATGTGCTCAACCTTTATATTTACACCTCTTGCAAGCACAAAGACCACCTGGTCAGTCTTTGTTTAATGTTTTTCTTTTTATCCGCTGTATGAATGACAGGGGGATTGTGATCATACAACACTAAAACCTCTTCATTCCGAGGTCTGTTCACATACACTTCAAAACTTTTTCATGCTGTGATTAAGGCTAGAGTTTTCCTTTTCAATAGTTGCATAGTTTTTCTGATGCCCTTTTTCAGTTTTCGAAGAACAGGAAAACACAGGGTGTAGAAAGGTTATTTTCATCTTCTTGAAGTAGCACAGCTCCAATTCCACAATCAGAGGCATCACTTGTACACACAAATTTTTTATTAAAGTCTGGAGCTTGAGCACGGGGTCATGAAGTTAAAACTAAAAGGCTTTTTACCTTCTCCAAAGGATTCTTGACATTCTGGAGTCCAAAAAACAAACTTAGCTTTGGGACTAGTTTAAAGTCTGTCAAGGGAGCTACTACGGCTGAGAAATTTGGACAGAAATGACGATAGAATCCAGCATTGCCAAAAAATCTTTGTAGTTGCTTCCTAGTAGTAGGGGGGGTAGCCTTACGGATACCTTCCACATTATCATTCACCGGAGCTAGAAGGCCTTTTCCAACTTCAAACCCAAGGTACTGAACAGTCGCCTTCCCAAACCTCACTCTTCTCTAGGTTTGACTGTTAGTCCTGCTCTTGTAGGTTTCTTGAAAACTTTCTTCAGGATCTGCAGATGTTCTTCCCACGTTGTAGAGGAAATGACTATGTCATCAAGGTATACACCTACTCCTTCTATAGATCCTAGCAGTGATCCATCCTCGTTTGAAATGTGGCTGGTGCATTCCATCAGGTGCCAAATGGCAATACAGTATACTGATACAATCCAAAAGGGAGTAATAAAAGCTGAGAGCAACTTCGCATTTTCATCTTAGGTAATCTGATAATATGCCCTTCATAAGTCTATCTTGAACAAACTTGGCTTGCCCAATATTATCAAGTAACTGGATCTATAATGGCAAGGGAATAATTGTCAGCCATACTTAGGAAATTCGTTCCTATAATCAGTACACTCCTAAAGGAGCCCTCAAGTTTCTTTCACTAACGACGCATGAGAACTGAAGTGACTTGAACTGGGTTTCTGCTAAATCCATGTTGCAGCAAAAATACTGAACTTCTTTCTTCAGAACATCTCGAAGATAAGGTGATAGCGATAAGCTCTTTGCTTGAACGATTTTCCATCTTCTTTGTTTCTTGATTTCATGTTTGGTCAGGAATTAGTACGTCGGGTACATCTGCAAAAATCTCTGTGAAGCTTTCTAATCACTTCACTCCAATTCCCTCACCCCTTGTTCACATTAAGATGTTTCAGTTTATCCTCCAAATTTTCCAAAATTGAAGAATTATTCATCTTGCTTTCAGCTCCCAATTCATAGCCGTCATCGTCTCTGTAATGAAGTTGTCTGTATTATTGACACAGTCTCAGTTCTAGTTTCTGGAGAAATAAGGTTTCAAAAGTTCACAATGTAATCTTCCTCTGTCGTTTCTTCTTTCTGGGAGTTCAATCAACATAAAGTTCTATCACTTAACTTCTCAATTATCCTGTAGGGAAACTTGAAATTTTATGGTAAGGGGAAAATCTCTTGACTGCAGAAACACTAACACTTGCTGACCCAAACACTAAAACTTCTTAGCTTAGTCTTTCGTCTAGTTCCTTTTCCTTTTTCTCTTGACTCATTTCAGATTTTCTAAAAGAGAATTTTCTAATCTCTTCCAACCTTTTCCCTAAGTTCTTCACATACTCTCCTTGTATTTATCTTTATTTTCTACCCAATTTTCGGCAAGAATCTTCAAGGCCTCTCACTTCATCTTCCAAAAAATCATCTCATTAGGAGTGAATATCCCATGCTTTCTTGATAAGCATTCCTAACTTCAAATAACATTAAGGGTAAACCAACATCCATTTTCTCTTCCTGACAGAGCAATACTTTGTCAGCATACTTTCAATGTCTGGTGGAACCTTTCCAAGGCACCTTGAGTTTCTGGATGATAAGCGGTTGATACTGTTGTTTCAACCCCTAATAAGTTCATCACATCCTGGAACAACTTGGAAGTAAAGTTCGTTCCCCTATCACTTTGTACAATTTCTGGTATACCAAACTTTGAGAAAAAACTCCAATAGCCTTATCAGCCACTATCTTGGCAGATATGTTTCTGACAGGGATCACTTCAGGATATCTGGTAAACAGGGACACAATTAATGTCAACAGATATTCATTTCTTTTCTTCGTCTTCGGAAGCGGGTCCAACCATATCTAATCTACCTTGTTAAAGGGTTCTCCTCTAACTTCTATAGGTTGTTAGGGGGGCTTTCTGAATGGTTTGTTTCCATTAGGTTTTCCAGCTATCTGGCAGGTATGACACTCTCAACAGAACCTGCTAACATCTTTATGAAGTCCAGGCCAGAAAAAATATCTCATGATCTTTTCCACAGTCTTCCTGACTCCCATATGTCCAGATTCATGAGCCACTGCTACCACTTGCTTTCTCAATGGACATGGAATCAAAATCTGATGATATTCGCCCCATTCAGCATTTCCGGGTATATCTGAAGGTTTATACTTCCTCATCAGTAAACCTTTCTTCAGATAATAACAGGTAGGAGTTTGTTGCATCTCTTCCTGATCAACAACTCTGAAGAACAAATCAGCTAACGATGCATCCCTCTTCTGCAAGTCCATTAGCTTCTCTCTGTTTACCTGTCCAACTTCAATAGTTGAACCATCAATATCTGCTACCTCAGCTACTGCAGTTTCACCACTATCTTCAGGAACACCTTGACTACTCGGAGTCTCTTCAGGAACAACAGATTCTTCATTTCCTTGGAAATCCTTTCTCGGTCAGCTCCACGGGAGGCATCACTCCCTGGAACAATTGTTCTAAGTTCAAAGACCCTCACTCGATCCATCTTGGGCTTGCAAATCCTCAGTTTCTTCACCAACAGTCGTATTCTCCTCATACTTCTGGTAGTTACACAACTAGGGAACAGGTGGGGGTTATTCTTCTCCAAACTCTACCGTAGGACTAATCCTCAACGGTTTGTCTGTCACTACAGGACAAGGAACAAATGGAACACTACCAACTTCATTTCCCAACAGAACATGTACACCTTCCACAGCCAGTGAGTCCTTTACAGCAAAATCAACATTCCCTGTCACCAATTCACAGGACAGGTGTAAGCGGCATATAGGAGTTACTTCCTCTCCTCCTATACCCTTCAAAATAACTGAATCTCCAGTGAGATTCTTCTCCAACATTGGGTGAGCACCACATAACACCACACTATGGTTGCTCCCTGTATCACGTAAAATCTTGACTGGTATCTGCACACTCTCTTCCTGAGTTGCCAGTGTACCCTCATAGATATAGGCTTAAAAGCTTCCAAACTGCTCAGCCACTCACTGCTTGAAGTTACATTTCCACTGGTTGCTAAACACTCAGCTTGTTTAGTTTCAGTCCTCCCTGTAGTTGGATTTTTCCCCACATTGTTCTTAACAGTCTGTTTGACCTGGTCACCTCTTACTATTTGACCAACAGGCTTGGACTGCTGATAATTCCAATAACACTCCTGACTGAAGTGTTATTGGAATTAACACTTCAGTCTTCCACACTTAAAGCAGACAACATTAGGCTTTTGCAACTGTCTTGCAAAATTAGATGAGGATTGCACATTAGCTTTGCTGAGGAGTATTATTAGTTGCAGGTTTCCTACTTGTAAAATTGTTTCCTGAAACCTGGATGAGACTTAAAACCTGGGCGTGGTTGATTCTGGTACTTGACATTATAATTACGCCTGCTACTAATTATATTGTAGTCCTCACTCAGTGTAGCAGCTTTGTCAAGTTTTTTTAAACCCCTCTCTCTCTCCAAATAGGCTCTTATATGCTCAGGAATACTTTAAATATTGCTCTAAAAAAAACAACTACTCTTCTAACTCTTCAAATTGTAACTTTAGCTGCCTCCAACCATCTTTTAAAAAACACCTTCAATTACTTTATAAGCATAATCCAAGAAAGTTCCTTTTTTATCCTTTCTTAAGTTTCTGAATCTTTTCATTGTAGTACTCTGGGGTCAACTGGTATACTTGTAGCACATTATGTTTGAGCACTTATAGTCTTTGCACTGATCAGCGGTTAAGGCTAGATAAGCACTTCTCCCTTACCAATCAAGACACTTTGTAGCAAAACTGACCATTTATCCTCTGGCCATCCCATACCTGAAGCCACTTTCTCAAAGATGTCAAAGAACTCATCTGGAGCCTCTTCAGAAACTTAGGGATTAACTTCTGCACTCTTACTACATCAAATGCAGGGTCTTGATTACCATGGTTAGGGTTAGACGGTGTTGCAGTTAATGTGGATCTAGCTCTTATCAATTCCATCTCCCTTTCATGTCTTGCAATTTCTCTTTAATCTTTTATCCTTTGCCTTCTTCTTCTGCAGCTTTTTCTTTCTTCTCTTTCTCTTCTTTCTGGTTTTTCCCTGTCTTATTCTGTCTTTTTTTCCAGCTTTGTATTCTCTCTCTGTCTCTTGGTCTATTCTGTCTTTTTCAGCTTGTATTCTCTCTCTGTCAGCCTGTATTTCAGTTTAATCAAACTTTCTTCTGCTTCTATGCGTCTGAGTTCTAACTCTGCATCACTTTTCTCTTTCTTTTCTACTTGCTTTATTTATAAGATCAGCCTGTGCTACATTCAAACAACTCTTGAGCTAGTTCTAACTCATCATCATCAGTTATTCTACCAGAGTCTATCAATGCTTGCATGGCAATGCATTTGGATTTGTGCTTTTATCATGTTACTAAAACATGACAACCACATGCTTCTGCTAGAGCACTCCACTGTGCCTTAGTCAGAGTAGTTTCAGACAACACTTGGATGGAAGGGGCTGCTAAAAATTCCTGAGTATCGAATGGAGCCATTTTTCCTCAAATAACAATCTTACAATAAAATGCAAAAACAAATATATGGTCCACTCTTCTAACAAAATATATTCCTAACACCACGTATCCAAACTAGAGTGATAATGTGATTTGTTTTCCTCCCTGGTTTCAAGGGATCATTGATACTTGGTACATAAAGTGCCAAATATCCCGGGTCTGGGCACCATCAATACTTGTGACGAAGTGGTGTGAGTATCTTGGTCTGGATACCATTATACTTGGGGGGAGTGGGCAAGAGTATTGGGGTCTGGATACCATTAATACTTGGTGCATGAAATAGTCAAAGATCTGTGTCTGGACTCCATTAATATTTGTTAACCCAAATTGCCAAGTATCTGGTTACTACACTTACCATTTGCACTTGCTAATAGAAGAGACCCTTTTATTCCTGGGTCTGGGACACCCTTTGTACTTAGGGCACAGTTCATTCAAGTACCTGGTTGTTACTTACCTCACTACAGACAGACACCTGACCCTTCATCACAAATACTAAACGACTGAATACTCTAAAGGTAAGAGTGATCCCTTTTTTCTAACTGAACAGTCAAGAAACAATCAGTCTAAGTTCATTAAAATATGTGTGAGGTAATCTTAATTAAAGGATTAAAGGGCATCACTCGTGCAAATTCAAATTTAAGTATTTCCCTGATTCTGTTTTATTGTGGGAAACGTCCACAATTATCGCTCTATATTTTCTACCTAAACAAAATAAAATATAGCTTAATTATACTGGGGTTGGAGTAAAATACTCATATAAATTTTAAATACAAAAATTTATTCTAAATTCAAATTTATAAGTGAAATTCACAATCTCAGGGAAATTGTTATTACTTGAAAACAAAAGTTTAATTATCTCTTGAATTAATTCTTAAGCA